>NC_081801.1:9388496-9688496 GCF_963082965.1 Carassius carassius
TCATATCTGCTTTCTTACCTTGTGTTGGGGTCAGTCAAAATGTTGAGCAAACTTTTCATTTTGCTCAAATCCTTCTTCCTATCTGTAAAGACAAAACATAAACCATGGTCTTCAAGAGATTTAAGAATGGGGTAATAAATCAGCATCAAGTGAAACGACTCCAGTACCTTCATTTTTGTCTATTTTGTTAATCATCCTTCGTAGCGGCTCAATATATTTTGACAGCTGCTTCAGTTTGTCCATGTAAAGCTGGTCCTCAGATTGTGAGGCCCCTGCTGGGCTCATCACAGAGCTTGGGTTGCCTGTAATCCAAAAAATGTATCAATCAATCAAATAATTATGGTTGCAACCAAATAAATTTGTCAACTTCGATAAGCACATAATTATTTTTAACAATAAATAGCTACAAAAAAATTTAATTAAGATAAATATTAATAAACACTAAAATCAGTCATTTTAAATGCTTCAACTGAATTAAGGCATCACAAAATTATAATGTGTAGTATTAAAAATTAAGGTTCACTTTGAGATTTGCTAAAAATTACTATTAAGTGTGTTATTAAATTGATCAGTTTTTAAAGATTAACTTTAAGCGAAAAACAGATGAAGGGAATATAAAGTCAAAATGTAAAAAAACTAGTTTGGTACTGTTTTACTGTTATTATATCTACTAATATATAATATTGTGTGTGTGCGAGCATTTATATACACACACACACACACTCAACAGAATTCATGCCAACAATGAATTATAATAGGAAAAAAAATTATTATGAGTATAACAAGAAAACTCTTCTGTACCTGGTGTATTGAGAGGTCCAGGGGAAGGTACCTGGAGGGGGTAACTCTGGGGGGTGCGTGAAGATGCAGGACTCTGGGATGGCTGAGGAGAGGGACTGGGTTGGAAACCTCCTGGAGAAGGGGTCGGACCAGAGCTAGATGGAAAAAAGGTTTAATTAAACATTTGTAGTTACGTCAATAAAAAGTAGAAAAACTACACTATTTCAGTATACCTGACAGAGTTGGGCTGAGAGGAAGGAGGCTGGGGGGACGGTTGAGGCTGGGGGGGAGGTGGCATCGGCTGGGGCGTCTGCACCTGAACTGGGGAGGGTGATGACATCATCGGCTGCCCCTTTGGGGAGAAGGAAAATGAAAACAGGTTCAAAGTAACCACATGAGTGGAGGAAAGCTGGCACTGCACTGGTGAAGCCATTTACCTAGAGATAACAGACATACATGTGGTCAAGATCAGCTTCCTTTGACTGCACAGCACCAGTAGATGGCGCTATATGACCAGTAGACGGTTGCTTCCTATTAGCTTCCTAGCATGTCGCTTTGAGAGAATAATAAACTTCAGTCCACTTACCTGTGCCACACACTTTTCATTAAAATTTTACGCTGCCTAAGTGCTTCTGGGTCATTTCTGACAAAATGTTTCTGATTGTGAATCTACTTGGGGGTGGGAGTGGGGGTAAAGAGAGGGAGATGAGTGTGGATTATGGACAGCCTTCGCTCTAGTGGAAAGCCACAGACGTACTACACACCCACTGGGTTGCAGCGCTGAGACCCAACAGTCAGCCCTGCAGTAAATACCTGTGGCATTTGCTGTCCTCCAATGGCAACGGGGTTTTGAGGAATGGCAGAGTTCGGGGTGGCGCGGGGCAACCG
Source organism: Carassius carassius (assembly GCF_963082965.1). NCBI lineage: Eukaryota > Metazoa > Chordata > Actinopteri > Cypriniformes > Cyprinidae > Carassius > Carassius carassius. The sequence goes on from NC_081801.1 coordinate 9,390,165, forward strand.
AGGTGGAATTTGCATCCCAGGACGGGGCATCATCTTTGAGGAGGACAGAGGGGACAACAGACATGTCACAAGCAAAACAATAAATGCAGTGCATCAGCGGACATGAGGAAGCACATGCAAGAATGCAAACAGAAACCGATTTGACAAGTCTGCAAGCACAGATGCACATACAGTCACATTCAATTACGCAAAACAAGGCTCTCCAAAAATAAAAAGATGTGACAATGAGCTTCCTCTCATTTCTCTCGAACATGTAAAAGAATATCCTGACTTCAATACAAGTTAAGCTCAATTGACAGCATTTGTGACTGATTGCTACTCCAAAAATTTATTTTTAACTTATAACAGAAGTGAATGGGCCAATCGATTTCAATACTAAAGCTAGACGTAGGATATTAACATAGTGTGAAAAAAGTTGCTTACTTTTCTGGGTGATGTTACACCTAAACGTAACACCTTAAATGGTTGTAAAAGTGACAAGAATAACTTTATAGCTCAAATAACAAATAGGTTTTAAGAGAAGAATTATGTGCTTTCACAGAATTATAGGTTTCACATTTTTGCTTTTAAATACTCCAAAAAAAAGCTTTTGCTGTAAAAGGCTCACGATAAATAGTTGAAATATGTTTTTGTGATGACCAAAATTATGCCAATTGAGCTTAAATTATACTGAACCTGGAATGGTACTTTAACAAACACTGGCTGTCAAGACAAGGCAAGCCACTTGGCCAATGGATTTCATGCCATCTTTTCATGTACCAGAACCATGCAAGGCAAGAAAATATGCAATGGGTACTTATGCATCTCCAACATGCCTTTCAACTGTAAATTAAAGCTATAGTTGAACTTGCCATCTACTAATGGCTTTCAGTGCAGTTAAACGATGTGTGTTTGCTATGCAACTATCAATACATTTAGTAAATAATTTAAAGGCCCAAAGGACAATATTAGAGTATGTTACAATCACTGCATACTATTTACACAGCTTTGTGTAGGCTAACCTAAGAAAGGAATGCATTTCTCATCCGGTGCATGCAGAAAGAGAATGCTTGTGGGTTCAAAATAGCAAGCATGCAGTCAGGCTGTTAGCTGCACATACACACAAAATGCAAATGAGGTTTAAAGCTAACGCTACTAAAAATTAAACCGACTGCTCTGTTGGATTTCACAGCTCTACAATAACAGAGATTTCCATCTCTTGCTTTAGAATAAACTATGGCCATATGGGACAAGGTAAATGAAAGCAACATGAAGCAAAATGTTATCATCTGCCGAATGCTCACAGATGGGAGGGTCACCCTTGAGAAGGAGATCTGACTAAATATATTTGAGAAAGTCAGACAGGACGCTAGTTTAGCTTATATAAGCTAAAATAGGATATGCTTTATAAATAACTTCTATTGACAAGTGCTAACAAAAATAGCATAAATATCCTCCATAATGCATTTGTAGCAAGTGTTGGGCATTTACTAAGTAAGATTAGCTGTAGAACTAACTACCCTTTCAAGCAGTGAAATGTTTTTCAGAATCAGTATCAACCTGTATATTTAAATTTAAAGGGGTCATATGATGTTGCTAAAAAATAACATTATTTTTTGTATTTGGTGTAACGAAATGTGTTTTTGCGGTTTAAAGTTCAAAAAACACTTTATTTTCCACATACAGTACATTATGGTTTCTCCTCTGTGCCCTGCCTTTCTGAAACACCTCGATTTTTACAAAGTTCATCATTCTGAAAAGCGAGGTGTGCACTGATTGGCCAGCGATCCAGTGTGTTGTTATTGGCCGAATACCTCAAGCGCGTGAGGTTTGAATCATCAGTGGCAAATCCTTTACATATGAAAATGTACCTACAGGCTGTGAGTCAGCATTATTTGTCAAAACACAGGCATTGTATGCTACTCTCCCAGGAAACACTCCTCGTTCTTAGAGCTGCCTCATTCTGGATCAATTGAGAATCACAATTTTTTGTTGTCTCAAACAGAAATCACGTTTCTCACACAATTCTGAACTAAACAAAATAATGTGACAAAATATTTTTGCTGCAGTAAATTTAAGTGTTTAATTAATTTGAATGAATTCTTAAACATTTGAATATACAATTTTTTCCGCACTATAAGGCGCACTTAAAAGCCTTTAATTTTCTCAAAAAACGACAGTGCGCCTTATAATCCGGAGCGCCTTATATATGGATCAAGGCGCTTTGTCAAAATATTGACATTCCCTTTAGCACAACTCCATCTAGTGGATGCATAACGCAAACCCAGTCAAACGTTTGACTGCAGTATCTTCTATATGCGCTTTATAATCCGGTGCGCCCTATATATGAAAACAGTTCTAAAATAGGCCATTCATTGAAGGTGCGCCTTATAATCCGGTGTGCCTTATAGTGCGGAAAATACGGTACACTGCCAGTTCAAATGTTTTTGAACAGTACATTTTTTTTTTTTTTTTTTTTTTTTTTTATTATCTTCTGCTCACAAAGCCTACATTTATTTGATCTTTGATCTAACAAACAGCAAAAGTAGTAATATTGTGAAATATTTCTACAATTTAAAATTTCTATTGTAATACATTTTAAAATATAATTTATTCATGTGATCAAAGCTGAATAAATGAATACTTTTTTTTTAGCAAGAATCCTTCAAAAGTAAAAAATGACTATAAAGACATTTATTACATAATATTTCTATTTCACATAAATGCTGTTCGTCTGAACTTTTTATCAAAGAAACCTGATTTTATTACTATTTATTACTACTATTTTTAGCTTAATAAAAATAATAATAATAAATGTTTTTTGAAAAGGGAAATCAGAATATTAGAATGATTTCTGTAGGATCATGTGACACTGAAGACTGGAGTAATGATGCTGAAAATTCACCTTTCATAACAGGAATAAACTACATTTTAAAATACATACATAGAAAGCAGTTATATTGTAAAAATATTTCAAAATGTTAATGTTACTGCAGGCTTGGTGAGCAGAAGAGAAAAAAAAAACATTGCACATCTTATGGTTCAAAAACATTTGACTGGTAGTGTATATATAATATATTTAATACAACAATTTTTAATATTAAAATTATATAAGAAGAAAGTTGTCTGAATCAATGATCAAATGATTCTCTTGAATGAATAATTCAATCATTGACATACATTTTTAATTCACTTGTCTCCATCTAGTGGCGAAACAATTCCATTGACACAAACATTATTTGTAGTGCAGTTACTTTCAAAAGTGGATTTGCTCTATTTTGATCGCTGCCATAGACATCAATCTTTATATCTGAACTATAAACTTTTACCCCATTATTTCTATGATAATATGAATGACTGTAAGACAAAAATAATACTGTGTAGTTTAAAAGATGCTGAAGTTTTTTTCTGAACCAAACATGGTAACTGCTCTCTCTCTCTCTCTCCGTGTCAGCGGCTGTGCGAACACAGATCTGAATGATCCAGTAAGACTTTGTCAAAGGTTTAATAGATTCGGGGAATCATTGTCATTTAGAAATGAGATTGCGTGCGTGTCTGAATCGAGATTGCGATCTTTTAACGATTAATCGTGCAGCTCTACTCGTCCTCCATAAAATGTGTTGCAAACATCTGAATTTTCGTGTTGTAAATACTACTTAACCACTGATTTCTAGTTGTGTCCTCTTTTAGAAGACCAAACAAAGTAGTTTCATTTTCTCAACGAAACACACAGCGTCTCCAAGACATGGCAGCAGCAGCAACAATACTACAGCAAGAATAAAAGCTATGCCTTCTTTCTCTGCGTGAACATATGGGCGGTGTTATGCAAATCTTCCCACACAGTGACTAGACATGAAGGGTAATTTTTAAATGAGGCGTTTTAGGAGGGCATGAATGGGTCTTAAAGGGTTAATTCACCCAAAAATGAAAAGTAGCCCTTAAATTACTCACCCACTCAAGTCATCCTAGGTGTATAGGACTTTCTTCTTTCAGTCGAATCCAGTCAGAGTTACATAAAAAATTGTCTTTGATCTTTCAAGCTGTTCAATGGCACTCAGCGAATGTTGCAGTGCATCAGTCCAAAAGAAGGTAAATAAAAAGTTCCCATCCATAAAAAAAACAAGCCCTGGAGGGTGAACAAAGGCCTCCTCTAGTGGATCGATGGATTTCTGTAAGAAAAATATCCATATTCGAACTGCAATAATCACTTTAACTTGCACTTTTAACTTGCGCCAACAGTTGTACATGGAAGCAGCTCCGGGAGGATGACATATGAGGTTAGGGTTGCAAATGCACTGGTGAGTCTCATGAAAACCAATGTTTGTTAACAGGAGCAAAGGAAGCAAAGTTTCCTTTACTTTAGCAAAAGAAAACCAGCCTCCTCTTGGCTTATATCGAAATACCTTCGACATTCCTCTTTACAAATCCTCGTTTTGTTGTACTGTTTTTATCTCTCCCCTCTGCTTCCACGTTCGTCACTTCTGAGCGGCATATGCACAAAGCTGAGGTCATGCATCATCCGATTATTATGTTTTGAATATGCATATTTTTCTTATTGATTCATATTCAATTCACTACAGGAGGACTCTGTTCAACTCCCGGAGCCGTGTGAGACACTTTTTTTTTTTATGGATGGGCACTTTTTATTTCACTTCTTTTGGACTGAAGCACTGTAACAACCACTGAGTGCCATAAAACAGCATGAAAAACCTAAGATAATATTTAATATAACTCCGACTGGATTCGTCTGAAAGAAGTCAGTCATATACACCAAGGATTAGGGATGTAACGATTAACTGCGAGCCGGTTGAAAATTGATTCAAAATGTGACTATTCAAATTGGTTGAGATGCAAAACAAATCATGATTCAATTAAGGGTAGGAGTTTATATGAATTTATGTCTGAGGGGAAGATAGCGTCTTTAGAAATGTTTAGATGGTATTTTTTCTTTTCATCTTGCCTCTGTATAATGCTATTAAAGTTCATAACTGCAGCGCTACTTTGTTTACAGCGGAAACCAAGGAAACGCTTTAAGCGCACCTGCTAGCAGAGAGTGAATCTGCATCTCATTCAGATATTTTTTACGTATAGTTTTATGAAACTATTAGATTTTTGCTTCAAATTTCGAAATTATACAATCTAATTTATATTAAAAACTGCACGTTGCATGTTTGCAGCATATTTGTTTGGATCATGATTAAAATGCAGTGGTTGCCTCTCATGTTAAATGCAGACGGCAAACAATGCCTTATTTTGTTTATATGAAGAGATTCCTTTTATTTATGTTACTTATTTGATTTGAGGCTTGTTTTAAAATGTAGTTTTGTTATTTACATTTACATTATATTTAAATTTTTGTTATTTAGCAGATGCTTTTATCCAAAGCTACTTACAAATGAGGACAATAGAAGCAATCAAAACCAACAAAAGAGCAATAATATGCAAGTGCTATATTATTATAGTGTTATATTTCATTTTCACAAAGAAACATGCAGCATTTTATCAAAGGAATAATAAAAGGACAAATTTAATTTATGATTTTGTCTTAAATCTCATTTTGTAAAAAAAAAAAAAAAAAAAAAAAAAAGTGAATCGAATCGAGAAATCAAAATCGTGAGTTGAGTGAATCATTACAACCCTACAAAAGATGACTTGAGGGTGAGTAATTTATGGGCAAATTTAAATTTTTGGGTGGACTAACCCTTTAACTTTTATAAAGAATATCTCTTTGTTTTTGAGACTTTGCAACTAGTCTTTGCAACTTTAGGGATCTTATATATTCAAGAACAGCTAAAAAATTTGCAAACACATATACATATATAAATATACATTATATATATATATAGACCAGAGAATGAGGCTCACCGCTGTGGCCCACAATGAAACACAAGTAATCTTGATGTATAATCCTTCTGTTGTTATTAGGACATGTGCATTACACTACGGCACATCACCAGGCAAGGAATAAAGAGTTTTGACATCCAAAAGAAGTTCAACTGTTGATTTTGGTAGCATGCAATCACTCCACCACGCTCAGTCTCTTATCTCAACCCTCACCACGGCTTGCACTGGGCTTACCTGGCCAGGGACTGCAGTGAGCTGGCCTGTCTGCTGGACTTGTTGAACCTGCTGCTGTTGCTGCTGCTGTTGTTGTTGTTGTTGCTGCTGCTGCTGCTGTTGTTGTTGTTGTTGTTGTTGTTGTTGTTGCTGCTGTTGTTGTTGTTGTTGTTGCTGCTGTTGTTGTTGCTGCTGCTGCAATACTCTCGCCTGCTTGTATAAATTCAAGTAAATAGGAAGGTATAAAAAGAAATTGAGACTACAAGGTGAAATGTGCATTTTACCCGACCGCATCAATCAAAATGGGTGTAAATAATAGGTGTAAAAAGTGTTTATTATCCATTTTGCATTATGACTGCATTCTGCTATGGCAACTGAGCTTTACCTGTATTGCCTGCTGGAGTTTCAGATGTTGCTGCTGTTGTTGGCTGAGTGAGCTGATGGGTTGATGCTGTCCGGGAGCCATTTGTGTTAATGACTGGGGCACCATGACTTGCTGCTGCTGTGAGTGAGGGGCCATCTGACCCGCCACTCCCTGAGCCTGTGCCTGACCTTGAGCTTGGACCTGGGCTTGGACTTGAGCCTGAACCTGGGCTTGAAGATGCTGTTGCTGCATTTGGGCCTGGGCCTGGGCCTGGGCCTGAGCCTGAGCCTGAGCCTGAGCCTGAGCCTGAGCTTGAGCTTGAGCTTGAGCCTGGGCCTGAGCTTGAGCCTGTGCATGGACCTGTTGTTGGTGCAGTTGCTGCTGCTGCTGCTGTTGTTGTTGTTGGTGGTGTTGTTGTTGCAGTTGCTGAATTTGTGCTAATTGCTGCTGCTGCTGCATTCTTTGGTGCAACTGGAGTCAAAGCCATTAAAACAATGAATGAATGAATGAATGAATTAACCATTGAATGAATGAATGAATGAATTCACTAAAGGAACTCAGCTTCCACTCATATTAATCCATTTGTTTCACATTCACAAACTCAATTCTACCAAAAGCATAAACTAAACAGGGATTTAGTTTTTTTTTTAGATTTTGTGAGATTTGGGACATTTCTACTATATTAAAGGTGCTGTATATAGGATTGACTCCAAGTGGTAGAACTAGGTATTGCAGTCCAAATTCAAAATATTGGAGAGGGTTTTTTCACCCGGCCCCTCCTCCTTAGACTTGTGGCACATACAGGTTGCAAATTGTGGACACCAACAAGAACGAGCACACTTGACAATGAATGAAATTAAACAAAATATGCTGTTTAACGCCAACTCGCAACCCGGGGTGCTGAAATACAATGGGGTAAACTTGCAGTGGGCAGGTTTCACAAACCAAAGGAGAGACCGACATTCCAGCCTAAAATGCACATTTTCAAAGGAGAGCAACTGGCTGTAGCATTGCTTTTCAAATAAACAAGTATGTTAACTTAGCATGTTTCTTAAATATCTGCAAACATATTATGGAATTTTTATGCTTTAGTAGAGTCAAAAACTTACAGCACCTTTAAAGGTTAAAATAGCAACACCTTCCAAAATCAATAGGCTATATGTTGAACATCCTGTTTTACAGAATATGGAATATACAGAATACGCTAGAGATGTTGTCATTTATTGAAACAAATTAAATAAGACAAGTTAAGCATTATTTAAATATTTATATTTCAACAAGAAACTTAAGTAGAAATATAATTTTATAATTAAAAAGCTGAAGTACTGCCTTGCGTACAATTTAAATGTTTTATAAAAAATAAAAAAAAAGATTACTGGATGGCAGGTGTGCTAAAAAAAAGTGTTTATTGAAGTTATTTTAAAACATCAACATAAAACAGCATACAGTAGATGGTTCATCTGAAAATCGGTTTATCAAAATTAAGATCAGTTAACCAATATTATCAACCCAGCCCTAGTTTTCTCAGATTATTAGACTAGATGTTGAATGTTCTTCTCCCAAAAGAGGGGAAATTATCAGTGATTACGGATTTAATTTTTATTTTTCATCATCATCATCAAAAAAATAAATAAATTGTAACTATGGTTACAGATGACTTGGAACAAGTTGTAAAATGATGACAAATTATTAGAGAATTTTCTGTTTTCAGTAAACAAACCCTTTTACTCATGCAGTATTTAAACGCGCAGTATGGAATTTTTGGCCACCAGGGGTCACTCAATCAAAACAATAACATGAGACGTACTTTGATGACGTTGGGAAAGAGCGTAGGCTCATGGGAGTTGTTGTTCATTGGAACACGCGGTCTGTCGCTCCCCACATTCCTCACTCATTTTAACTGAGGCCGGCGACACACTGGATGCGTGGCGCAAGCGTCTCAGCTGCGTGGCGTGTCAGTTTTTAATTCGGCTCCCATGTTAATAGGTTAGAGCTTGCAGACTGCCTGTGTGAGACGCGTGTCTCAGGCGCGGCTCCAGCCGTGCGGAAAACGTGTGCATGCTAGAAATAGAACCGCCGCCTATTTTTCACGCGACACGTACGCGTGTTGGAAGCGTTTCCAGGCAAAATATAATAGGAAAATATGTTTATATGTAATTTTGTACACAAATACATATTAATTCATGACATTTTGATGTTTGAAAGTCTATAGGTTGACATAAATTCAGATACAAATGTAATTTAAAAAATAAATAAATAATTATCGATTTTCAAATATTGCACCTGTCAAACATAAGCCTATTTTGCCGTCAATACTGTTGACGGTGTCCTTTATCAGTAGGCTTTATATTTATGTTCAACATGAAGTATAGATCTTGTTGTCATGAAGACAAGAGCCTGGTCTGTCGGCGGTCTCCCTCTATGTCACCTACAGCAGCAGCAGCAGCGCGCCGCGCTTCTGGCACGCAGCAGAGACGCCACGCAGCCAGTGTGTCACCGGCCTTAGTATTTTGACAATCACGTATTTTCGAACGGAGAGATATATGAATTATCAGACCCCTATCAAATCAATATTCCATCTAGCTAGTAGTAATATATGTTAAAAAAAACACGGTTGCCTTTCGTTAATAATTATAATTAGGCTACGTTTATACTATGATATCGAACAAGATAGTGAGAACTGCATTTGAAGCTACTTTATCCAGCTAGATATAGAACACATGTAGATTTACATTATACTCTACATGAGAGCTAGTCCGTCTGCGTTTTACACAAGACATCATCGTTTCACAAAATATACGGATAGATATAACGTTAGTTAGCTGAATGGATGCATACCTGTTTATTAGAATGCAAGCATCTCTCTGTAGTTTCAGCTTGTCACGAAGCTCTCTCTATCTTGGAAATGCAACTCCAATATTTACCCGTGTCTCGTTTCTTCTTCGTCCCAAAACCTTCTCGGGTCATTTATTTCACCCGTACGTTTGCGCTTCACAGAACGTGCAGGCAAAGCATAATCATGATCCATAACGAAGTTATTGATTGAGGTATAAATACGAATATAAACAATATAAATATAAAATATAATAGTCTCGACCAAGGCTAGCTACTACTTTTTCTTCTTCGTCTCGTCTTTGCTTCTGTTCACCTTTGTATTTGGCGGTTCCGCAGGAAGTTAGATAAACTAGAGGGGTCAAAGTTTATATGACGCCATAGACGGGCGACAAAGCGGAAATAAAGAAACGTGCCGTGTCTTCTAATTAAACTATAATTTTCTCCGGATTTTAAAGTTCGTGGAAACTGTCGGGATAATGTAAGTACACAACAAAAAAAATATATAACATAGATATAGTGATATCTGCTATTTTTAAAGCAGAAAAATTACATAATGTGCCTTTAAACAATCATCACATTAATCTTTCCATTCTCTGTTACCTGGTTCTGTTGTTGCTGCGGAGTCTGCGCCTGCTGCTGTTGTTGATTTTGATGCTGCATTTGTGGATTCTGATGGTGCTGCCTTATCTGTTGGAATTGCATGGCAGTCTGCATAGTTCCTGGCTGCTGAGGCTGCATGGCTGCCTGTTGCTGAGACTGGAACTGCTGAAACTGAATAGACGGCTGCTGTTGCTGCTGCTGCATCATCGGCATCTGCCCAGCAGCCCCTGCTGAGATTGAGATAGCATCACATGTAATGTATGGGAATTCAAAATAAGATTATTAAACACAGTTTCTCCAATCAGCTGACAGCTACTGAACTTACCAGCCTGTTGGCCTCCTGCTACGCCCTGCATGGCATGTTGACCCATTTGCATTTGCATTTGCCCCATACCACCCATTTGTGCACCAGGGGGCCGTGGTCCAATGCCAATAACTCCAGGACCACCTCCACCCACTCCTGGTATAATTTGCAGGGCATTCATGGGGTCTAAAAATAAACAGAATTTTTTTTTAATTTGGCAGAAAATGAATTCTTAAGGTTTAAAATAGCTCTTTAAATTTACCAGGCCCACCTTGTGACTTTTTATCTGCAATGAAAAACAAACTGATCAATATACAGTACACATTCAAACATCACAGCTAAAAGAAAAAAAAGTTGGCTACTTACGAATGTCTCTAAAATGAATTATCAGTCTCGCAACTAAAGACAAATACTCCTCCTGTTAAAAAAAGGATATTACACTTTTAACAATTGCATACGAACGAATCTGTTCTGTTGAGAGTGGAGCATGCAAATTTAAAAGTAATACTTACTCTGGTCTTTGCCTTGATAAAAACATGGTTTTCCATGTCAGTACTGGACTTTGTGTGAGCAGTTCCTGCTTTTCTCATGGCTTCATCTCTGCAATATAATAAAGCAGAAGTCTGTTATCACAACTGATGCATGACAAACAAGAAATGTTACCTATTGTTTACTGACGATCAATCATTTAAGAAATATCAAGAATATGAGCACTATTAGAAGAGCTGTTTTCCTTTTAGTTATTGCAACAATGAAACATTTAATAGCAAAAAGAGTTTTCAAAACATGAATTCTGAAATGAAGTGTATTGTTATCTTAGAAGTATTACTCTATAGAATAGTCTTACAAGCTTTGAAGTTATTCAAAGAAATTCAATATATTATCAACATATTTAGCTGTATTTATGAATGTAACATGTTGCAATAAAATATTTATAAACTTACAGGTATAGCTCAGCCAAAAATGAAATTTCTTACCCTTAAAATTTACTTTTTCCAACAAACCTGCATGAATTTCTCTCAGCTGAACACAAAAGAAGATATTCTGAAGAATGTTGGCAACCTCACATTTGATAGTAGCCCTCTTACTACCATAATATGAGTTAAATGAATTTCATAAATGGAGCACTATAGAAGTCAATGGCTACAGTCAAATGTTTGGCTACCAACATTCTTAAAAATAATTTTTGTGTTTAGCAGAAAGAAAAATCATACAGGTTTGGAACAAATGGAGGGTGCACGCATATATTTAAGAAAAATATGTTATGTTTATTTATGAAATATATTTCCATCCATCCATCTTCTTCCGCTTATCCGGGGCCGGGTCGCGGGGGCAGCAGTCTAAGCAGAGAACCCCAGGCTTCCCTCTCCCTAGACACTTCCTCCAGCTCTTCTGGGGGGACACCGAGGCGTTCCCAGGCCAGCCGGGAGACATAGTCTCTCCAGTGTGTCCTAGGTCTTCCCCGGGGTCTCCTCCCAGTGGGACGCGCCCGGAACACCTTCCCGGGAAGGCGTCCAGGAGGCATCCGGAACAGATGCCCGAGCCACCTCAGCTGACCCCTCTCGATGTGGAGGAGCAGCGGCTCTACTCTGAGCTCCTCCCGGGTGACTGAGCTTCTCACCCTATCTCTAAGGGATCGCCCAGCCACCCTGCGGAGAAAGCTCATTTCGGCCGCCTGTATCCGTGATCTTGTCCTTTCGGTCATGACCCAAAGCTCATGACCATAGGTGAGAGTAGGAACGTAGATTGACCGGTAAATCGAGAGCTTTGCCTTACAGCTCAGCTCCTTCTTCACCACGACAGACCGGTACATCGACCGCATTAGTGCAGAAGCTGCACCGATCCGTCTGTCAATCTCCCGTTCCATCCTTCCCTCACTCGTGAACAAGACCCCAAGATACTTAAACTCCTCCACTTGAGGCAGGAACTCTCCACCAACCTGAAGTGGGCAAGCCACCCTTTTCCGACTGAGGACCATGGCCTCGGATTTGGAGGTGCTGATTCTCATCCCAGCCGCTTCACACTCGGCTGCAAACCGTCCCAGTGCATGCTGAAGGTCCTGGCTTGATGAGGCCAACACGACAACATCATCCGCAAAGAGCAGAGACGAAATCGTGTTGTCACCAAACCTGACCCCCTCCGGCCCCTGGCTGCGCCTAGAAATTCTGTCCATAAAAATCATGAACAGAACCGGTGACAAAGGGCAGCCCTGCCGGAGTCCAACACGCACCGGGAACATGTCTGACTTACTGCTGGCAATACGAACCAAGCTCCTGCTCCGGTCGTACAGGGACCGGATAGCCCTTAGCAAAGGGTCCCGGACCCCATACTCCCGGAGCACCCTCCACAGGCCGCCGCGAGGGACACAGTCGAATGCCTTCTCCAAATCCACAAAGCACATGTGGACTGGTTGGGCAAACTCCCATGAACCCTCCAGCACCCTATAGAGGGTATAGAGCTGGTCCAGTGTTCCACGGCCTGGACGAAAACCACACTGTTCCTCCTGAATCCGAGGTTCTACTATCGGCCGGAAATATATTTATGGATAATATTAAATATAAGAATATAAATATACATGTATTGTATATACATGTAAATATTTTCTAAATATATACTGTATATGTGTATTTATATATACATAATAAATAAATACAGTATACCTACATACATTATGTAAACAAAAAAATTATTTTAGACGCGATTAATCATTTGACAGCAGTAATTTCTTCAAAGTGATGATAAAACGAGCATTTTGAGGGACTAGGAAGTGAAGTATAGCCATGTATGGTGTCCCATACTCGGAAATTGTGCTCTGCATTTATCCCATCCAAGTACACCCACACAGTAGTGAGTATTAGTGAACACACACCCGGAGCAGGGTAGCCATTTTTGCGGCTGCGGCCGGGGAGCAGTTGGGGGTTCGGTAACTCGCCCAAGGGCACCTCAATCGTGGTACTGATGGTGGAAGACAGCGCTGGTCATTCACTCCCCCTACCCACAATCCCTGCCGGTACCGAGACTCGAACCCGCGACCATTGGGTCACAAGTCCGACTCTCTAACCATTAGGCTACGACCGCTCCGAAACTATTAAAAGAGCTTATTACGAGACTTAAGAAACTTAATAAATTACAAAGACTGATTAAATATCTTAAAGGTTATTTTATTTTTCCCACGACATGTTGAACAGTATTTATATCTGCAGACTATTTCGCTTGTAACGTTACATATTTAGTTATAATATTTAATGAGGCTAACTTTATATTAGCTAGCCGCACAGCTAAACATGCTCCAAACAACCTCCAAGAATGTCATCCCATTAAAGGAACATAATACCGTGATCAGATTGATAACATTTATAAATACATATACAGTCTATTAATTAAGTTTTTGACTGTGTTTAACAGATGTGCTGGTACCATGTCCGAGCATCAGTTAGTTAGCAGCTAACTAGCTAGGTTTCCAGAATGCGCTACTATAAATCATACACAAAAATATATCTGTATACTCACATTTGGGCCACTACTTTCTGTCGAAAGGCTGGGCTCCTCCAATCACTATCAGTACCGGTGACCTCCATAACTGATAATGCCGTACAACGTTGAACAAACTGTTTCCAGTTTGTGTTAGCGATGTTCGAATCGTGAATGTATCACCTTACTGAGTCGGATCTTTTTAATGAATCGGTTGAAGCCGCTCACACATTCGCTCAAGAATCGTACTGTAACTGAACGATCCGTCTAACTGATTTGGTCTGAGCGATTCTCGAGTCTATTCACGAATAGCAGAGAGTGAGAGAGAGAGAGAGAGAGAGAGAGAGAGAGAGAGAGAGAGAGAGAGAGAGAGAGAGAGAGAGAGAGAGATGATTTTATTTAATTTTAATTTAAAAATTTTGCTTAAAGGGTTAGTTCACCCAATAATCAAAATTATGTCATTTATAACCCTCATGTCGTTCCAAACCCGTGAGACCTCCGTTCATCTTCGGAACACAGTTTAAGATATTTTAGATTTAGTCAAAGAGCTCTCAGTACCTCCATTGAAACTGTGTGCACGGTATACTGTCCGTGTCCAGAAAGGTAAGAAAAACATCATCAAATGTGACATCAGATGGTCAGTTAGAATTTTTTTAAGCATCGAAAATGCATGTTGGTCCAAAAATAGCAAAAACTACTACTTTATTCAGCATTGTCTTCTCTTCCGGGTCTGTTGTGAGATTTCAAAACACTGAAGTGTAGTGATATCCAGTTCGCGAACGAAATCATTCGATGTAACCGGATCTTCTTCAACCAGTTCACCGAATTGAACTGAATCATTTGAAACAGTTCATATAAGCATTAATCCACAAATGACTTAAGCTGTTACCTTTTTTAATGTGGCTGACACTCCCTCTGAGTTAAAACAAGCCAATATCCCGGAGTAATTCATTTACTCAGTACACTGACTGAACTGCTGTGAAGAGAGAACTGAAGATGAACACCAAGCCGAGCCAGATAACGAACAAAAGATTGACTCGTTCTCGAGTCAAGAACCGGTTGCATCGGTTTTCGGATCACCTGTAGTTCTTTCAGACAGTTTGATTCAATAAACCGGTAGAAGAAAAAGGTTCCCGGTTCTTTTGCGCTTGACGTAATGACGTAATTTGCGATGATTGCCCTTGATTCAAGCCTTCGGTTTACCCGCGCTCATAACACTATCACAGAATCAGTTCAGAATCAATCACCAAAAAAAAAGTTTGGTTCAGACGCTATGTTTGTCAGTCTGCTTCACCCTGAATCACACATGCGCAGTATCATCAGCTCCTCAGTTCTCGAATCGGACGCGTCCGACAGAAACGGGTCTTGACTCGAGAACGAGTCAATCTTTTGTTCGTTATCTGGCTCGGCACGGTGTTCATCTTCAGTTCTCTCTTCACAGCAGTTCAGTCAGTGTACTGTTTGAGTAAATGAATTACTCCTTTCTGGACATGAACAGTAGACCGTACACACAGTTTCAATGGAGGGACTGAGCTCTTGGACTAAATCTAAAATATCTTAAACTGTGTTCCGAAGATGAATGGAGGACTCACGGGTTTGGAACGACATGAGGGTGAGTTATTAATGACATAATTTTGATTATTGGGTGAACTAACCCTTTATTAATTATTTATCAGTTTTATTAAATACACATATAACCCTTTGTAAAAACTGTATTTTATTAAATGCTTTTTATGTAGAGATACAAATGAATAGCATTTTTTTTATGTAAATACAAATGCTGAAGGTTGAAAAAACTTTATCTGAGCTGTCTGCAACAAAGTGAACTAATACACAATAAATGTGTAGTTCTGTTAACATTAAAATAAATTCTCAAGAGCAAGTATATTGTTTGCACATGTTTATTTACATTAAAGGCAAAATAACTGAAATAATACGAGCACAAGTATAGATCTGGAGCTGCTTTAAGTCTGTCTAAATATCATTTGGTACTTGCAATGTCTTCTGGTCCATATTCTTTCCTAAGGAAGGTGTGCTAGACACTAATTTACTAATATATTTTGCTATTGTATTGTGGAGTGACACTTTCATAAACTTTTCTATACTCCTCTGATTATTAAATAAACGTGCAAACAATATGCCCGCTCTTGTGAATTTATTTTGACGTTACATTGTGGTCGCTGTCGCTTTAATACCGCCTGGTTTATACATGTTGCTGCTGATTGGGCTGACATTTTTGACACACCCACCAAACAAGAGAAAACGTATTTCAAACCCCGTTGAACATCGTTGCATACCGTTTCCAGGAAACGAGATGTTGTTCAAACCGGAAACCGTAGCAAAATGTTGTGCACCGGTTTTAGCTTGAACTTGCCCCTGGTTTACGAGTGACGTGATTGCCATGGAACGGTTCTTTGAAATTAATTGTTCGAAAGAACCGATTCGCAGAAATGGGCCTGGCTTCCAATAAACAAGTAGGCAACACCTACGACTACTGATGAAATGAGAGAGCTGCTGCAGATATTCTCAAGGTCCGTTCTATATTTCTTTAGATAGATAGATAGATAGATAGATAGATAGATAGATAGATAGATAGATAGATAGATAGATAGATTTTTTTTCAAGTAATGTGTGTATTAGTACAGTGTCCTCAATCAATGTCAATAATTAGATTCACTTCAATGCCTATGTACAGTTGTATGTGACTAATAAAACTTTAAATGACTAACTTAATTTTAGTAAAAATTTTAATAATTTTGTTGTGTTTTTGTTATTTATATTTTGTTATTTTTCAATATTTTAAAATCATATTTTTTTGTCAGTATTTATTTTAGGAAGTTATCTTTTATTAAGAAAACTAAAAGAAAACAAGAAATGTTAAATGCTAATTAAATAAGTTTAAATGTTTACATGTTATATTTCTTTACATTTCACATATTTCAAGTTAAAAAAAAGTGTATTTTTAAGCCGTTTTTTTTTTTGTTAACTATAACTCTGACATGAACTTAACTTTAGTTAATCATTGAATAACTGACTTTTATTTTCATATGTGTGTTAGCTCTGGGGTGTGGTTATTAAGCAGACAAGCCATGGGTAACGTGAAAAAAAAAAACTTCCTTCCGCATTTTTCACACATTGGTTGAATGTTGGCTTCTTGCCCAGAGATCACTGTATTTGAATTTACTGTAGTATTATATTAATATTTTTTTTTTCATTTGGTGGCCATGATCAGTACTGAATGTTGATGGCAGGCAATTGACCATTCAAGTCCTTGCTGACCCCTTGTTGCATCAGGGCCCTGTAACTTTGGTTGACTGTTGTACTTTGAGACTTACAGTTGTATGACAAATACACTACATTCTGATCATATTCTAGACAAACCGCTGCAACTTTAAGTGAGCAGAAGTTGCCATGGAGACTGATGAGTCAGTATATGATATCAGTATATGATATAATAACTAAAAAAAATTATTATATAAATATTTTATTGACTTTTGTTTTTGCCTAAACAATGAGCACATCTTTGAAAAGGATGTGATGTAATAAAGCAGTGTAACAGTAATGATTCAGTATCCTCTGGTTTTGAAAGGAATTTGAAGATGCATTGAGGGTGTATGTAATATTCTGAAATTTGTGTTAATTCATTCAAAAGCTATACAGTTTTTAAAGGGCCTTAACCAGTAGGTTCACTAGTTATAAGGCATTTTTGGTTTTGTTTGATCTTATACATTTCTGGCAAGCAACAACTTTGTGACTAGCCATCTCTGACCTTTTGTACAATTGGCGTGTGTGTCTGTGTGAGTGTGTGTGTATGTGTGTGTCTACTTGAGCAAAGACTCATGTGTCCATTCAGATTAATTCCCACTTTGCAGGAGTGTTAGAAGGTTTCTCTTTTGATAATGTCAGACGAATTTGTTGCACCATTGATCCAAGCAAAGATCTGAGAACTGTAGATGCAAGACATTGTGAAATTATTCTGAATCTATTAACATTCAAGACTCGAGGTGATGTTCCCAGGCTATGCGCAAGTTGGAGTTTCATCTGGCATTGTAAAGAGCTTTTCTTTATTTAAAGGAAGAAAATGAAATAATCCTTGTATCTTGTAAAATTATTTCAGTATAATTGCTGTTTCTTTTTTTGTATTTAGTAGGGCTGTCAAATGATTAATCATGATTAATCGCATACAGAATAAAAAAAATTGTTTACAATATATGTGTGTGTGTGCTGTGTATATTTATTATGTATATATAAATAAACACACACGCATGTATATATTTTGAAAATATTTACATGCGTTTACATGCATATATTTTTGCATATACATTACATATATACATTTGTAATATACATTTACACAGTACACACACATATGAAAACATAAACTTTTATTTTACATGCGATTAATTGTTTGACAGCACTAGTATTTAGGATGACAAAGGAAGTGTTTTCTAGAAACTTAGGAAACGCAACATAATTTGTTCATATCCACAGGTGTAATGCTTCTGAATAATGGCCTGTTCACACTATAATAATGATAGCTATACTTTTATAAAAACAAAAATTAAAGCCTTTTTTTTTACTCATTAAAATTGTATTTGAACCTTTTTTAAATTAAGTAACCTACAGTTAAACATAGAAACGTTTTTGGCTATTCGCTACTTAAAATCTTCACACAATATCCATACTTTTATTAAAGTAGGCTTATTTTTACACCTCAATTGCCATGTCAACATCAGGTCTCCAAATGAAATGTGGGCCATCCAAATTTCGACGACAACTATAACTTTAGCAACTAATATTACAACTTTCACATTATTATACACACCAGCTATACAATCTCCTACTCAGTCAGTGCCTTATATTCCTAATTATGCGCGGTTCAGAGCTTTTGAAATGCCGCGTCTCTGCAAGCCACTCATTTTATTCTTCCTTTTAAGTAACAGCAGCTCTAGGCGCTCGTGATGGGTGATCAGACAGACCGGGAGCGCGCGCAGAACCGCCCTCCAGACGCCATTTCTCGGAAGGTGTGGGGGAGCTGAAGCAGCTTTTACACCAATCCTGGGAAGGAACAGAAAACACAACAAACAGATTTTTTTGTTTTGTTTTAATCATCTTGGTCGTCTTGTCGCGTGGCAGCATCGATCCTCATACAGGGAAGCGCCGCGCAAGGAGGGAAACTTTCTGTTGTGAGATTATTTCAGAAATTCGTTGTGTGTGAAGACGTGTTGCGGGCCGCCATTTTTGTTACAGCCTTCGAAGTCTGTTGGGAGTATAAATAAGAGACAGAACTCTTTCGTACTTTGGTGTATTAACGAAGAAGGACTCGTTGTTGGACCCGACCGCCATATGTCGTCTTGAGTCGTCATGCAGAGCGATTTATTAATATATTGTGGCGTTATTTTCCTCATCCTGAACGGACGGTGAGTGAAAACGGCTAACGCTAGCTGGCTAACGCATTATATTGTCTCATAAGCTGCAGCTGCTTTCACGGAAGAGAGAGCGTAAAGGGGAACTTTAATTCTAAACGTATTTTTTGGGTTCTTTGCGAACTTTTGGGGTTGTTTAAACCTGTTCTTAGTCCGTCGTGATTCTTCTGTTGGTGGAAATTTAGCGATGCATCAAAGTTGGTTGACGCCAGTCGCAGCCTGTCTGGTCAAACGTCAGGTTGCGGTTCAGTAGGACCGTCGGATCAAAAAGTGTTGGGCCGCTCGCAAGAATAAGCGTTTGTTGTTTTAATTATTGCTTATTTCTGTTTCCTTTTTCGAATAAGTCAACTACAGTTGTATTTTGAGCAAACATGTCGTCGGCACGGTTTGACTCCACGGACCGAGCCAGCTGGTATTTCGGGCCGGTTTCGAGACAGGAGGCGCAGAATAGGCTACAGGGACAGAGACACGGGATGTTTTTGGTGCGAGATTCGTCCACCTGTCCTGGTGATTATGTACTGTCAGTGTCCGAGAACTCCAAAGTTTCTCACTATATCATCAACTCTTTACCAAACAAGAGATTCAAGATAGGCGACCAAGAGTTTGATAATCTACCTGGCCTTTTGGAGTTCTATAAAATACATTATCTGGATACGACCACCCTGATAGAGCCAGCACCAAGGTAAGAGCTACATTTCGTTTTGACACCATCCACCCCTTTTCTCACTCATGTACATTTCCCTCCTTTTATTTGCTATGGCAAGCCGTTTAAACATTCATTCATTAAAACGAACTAGGATCTCTTTTATATTACCAGTTCTCGTTTTTATTTGAATTTAATAGATTAGCGTCTCTCAATTTCACAAGTGACTGTGAGACAATTGTACTGATTAATAATAGCACTGATGCTAGCTGAAACTAGTCACTGTGTCAATTGTGACAAGTAGGTCGGTAGCACTTTATTTTACAGTCCTGTTCCTCATGTACATACTATGTACTTATTATAGTAATTACAATAACTATGTACTAACCCTGAACCTAAACCTACCCCTACCCCATGTAGTTACCTTGTATTAGCAGAACTTTCTTAGATAAATACACTAAGTACACTATAAATACATGAAAGTACACGTACTGTAAAATAAAGTGCAACCAGTAGGTCTTAGGTGCTGGAACATTGTTTTAGTTACTAGTAACAGTTACTTTGTACTAGTGTATTAATACAACTGCTAACAAGTTTTGATTAAACAATCAGAATGTCCACTTTTTAAATGATTAAATATGACAAGTAAAAAGTTGTTGTAACTAGTGAGGTAAAAAAATATTACTAGTTACAATTGGAAAAAGCTGCTAGTATCTTGTAAGTATGGTATCTTATGAATTAGTACTAGTAAAACTGAAATAGCAGCAATTTGTAACTAACAAAGAGCGGTTAGTTTAGCTTCAAAGAAACTGCAGATTCAGTGTTACAATTAAGAAAAGGTCCATAAATGGCAATAATATACGTTTATGTTGACAAAAGTCATGTGGTTAGTTAAAGCCATGTATTTAGTTTAACAGACAAAATGCATAACTATTACATCTTGTGATCTTATTTATTATAGTATGAATATAATATTTGGCAGTTTTGTATGGCCAACCAAAATTGGCATCATTTAGAAATCTTCGCCAGCTAATACGCTTACTGTAAATTGGGAAAGGTAATGATCACTACTGCCTTACGTACTCGTTATTATTAAATCCTATAGGTGTTACTTGTTTTAATAAGTAACTGTTAAAACAGCTTCTTATAGCTTTTATCCTCATTATGGGCAAGCTGAAAGTGGTCATTTGAACATAACTGTAATTCCCCTGAATTTCCTTCCTGTTTGTTTTAAAATGTTCTCATTGAGCGTTGCATTAAAAAGAAATTCAGTCATTCCTATTTAAGATACCAGGAAGTTAACTGTACATGTGAAAGTGCACATTCAGAAGTGGATTGGATATTACAAAAGACTAACTGCCTAACAAGAAGTGGAGTTAAGCATTTCCCCTTTGATGTGCTGTTAAAAATCCTCTTCTTGTTTTTGATTATTCAATTCTAAAAATACTTTCATCGTTGTATTACAGGTACCCCAGTACCCCTCTGCCCAGTGTTCCTATTCAGCCATCTGGGGGATTCGGAGATGAGAACCAGGAGTATGTGCGGACTCTTTATGACTTCACTGGTAGCGATGCTGAAGACCTTCCTTTCAAGAAGGGTGAAATCCTAATTATTCTAGAGAGGCCGGAGGAGCAGTGGTGGAGTGCCAAGAACAAAGAAGGCCGAGTAGGCATGATTCCTGTTCCCTACGTGGAAAAGCTAGTGAGGCCTTCACCTCATTCTGGTCAGCCTGGCCATGGTTCACGCAATTCCAATAGCTATGGCATCCCTGAGCCAGCACACGCCTATGCTCAGCCTCAGACTCCATCACCCATTACACCTGGCGCTGTCATCAACCCACTGCCTTCTGTGCAGAATGGGCCAGTAATGGCGAAGGCGATCCAGAAACGAGTGCCATGTGCATATGATAAGACCGCTTTAGCCCTAGAGGTAGGTAACTAACGTATGGATTTCCATAAATCAAAATTTGCTTTTTCGCCTGAGGTGAATCTGCAAGTTTCTATTGTTTTATTGATGAGGGATAATAATTATGCCCACTAAAACCTATACCATAATTTATTTTCTTCAGTTTACTAATTACAGTAGGTAATTCAGTAAGTATGGATTTTTGCTGGCTAATCGATTGGTTGATTTATAGCAATACAAGATGCAGGACTGGCTGTTATAGACACGTAATGAAGCTATTCCTCTATGCTTTTTAACTGGTGCAGTGATTACACATTTAAAGGGATTTTACCTATCATTACTTTTGGTCAGATGGTCCTGATAACATGGAAATGTGAAATGACCAATATTTTCTCTTGATGACACATTTGTCAGCTCAGTTCTATGTTTTTGAGGGACTTTCCTTAGACAGAGCTATTGACATGTTAGTGAAAAATAAAGCTTAATATCCAAAGTGTTTCTTCCTGTCTTTCTTCACCGTCTTTGAATAGGTTTTTAATGCATTAATCCATTCTCATTTATTTTTATTTTTTATAGTTTGCAGTTTGCGTGGGCCGCACATCTGTAAGAACTGTAGCACAGAGGCTCAGTTACTGTTCATTTTTGAGTGGGGAAGGCTTTATTTTTTTGTCTTAACCAGTGTAGAATTTATTGATGGTTTGTTCAGTCTCTAGAATGAAATTCCATACTTAGTCATCATACCTGGCAAGTTCCAGCACTCCTCTATCGTTTCTACATGCAAGGCCTTGTTCATTTGTAGAAAACATTGCTTAAGCTATGTCTTAGTCAGCCTGAGAATGTGCCAGTTGATTCAGGATGGTGCAGGAAAGAGGTGGAAAAACTCATGGATATGTATTTACATTGTCATTTGCCCCCAATTTTTTGTGTTATGTTTTTTTTTTTTTTTTTACACAATTTTTCCATCTGTATGCTGTATTTTACATATAAGTGCAGCTTGTATATGGAAGCAAGGATTATGACAGTTTGCCTAAAGCAAAAGGGTCTGTTTAGAACCAGCTATTTGAAACATTTTGAGTGAATGAAGCATAATGGTTAATATGCAGAGTCCTGTAAAATTGGTGTCAAAAGGACAATTTTATAATGGCTTTGAATGTTTAACATGATTCAATAATGATTTTTCATAAGGGATATTTTCATCAGTGTTTTAATAGGTGTAAATGGAAACTCTTTTGTTCCTTAGAAATGATTTCTGCTGGGTAGGACATCATCTTTTCCCCAGGCTTTCCCTTGATTTTATAGATTAGGATTTTATGAAATTTCACAGTTCTTTTTTAAGAAGCCAATAGAGTTTTTCTGTCATACTAATTTTTTTCTCTAAATGCTTTAACAGATCGTTGTTTATATATATATAATTTTCATCCTGTTTTTTTCCTCACAGGTGGGTGACATTGTGAAAGTGACTAGGATGAACATCAACGGTCAGTGGGAAGGGGAGGTAAATGGCCGGAGAGGCTTGTTCCCTTTCACCCATGTGAAAATATTGGACCCCCAAAACCCAGATGAGATCGAATGATCTGGCCCATGCGCTGTCAGCACCCCGTCAGCTCGCCGGCTGCCCCATCGAGTCACCACCGGTATTACGCTTGCCTGCCTTGGGGCTCAGCTGTGGTGCATTTCTCAAGCAAACCATTTGCGTGGCTTTTGACTGTTTACAGCTCCGAAATCAAACGGTTCTTAACCCCCCCCTCACCTGGTTACAGGAGAATCAGTATTTTTTTTTTCTGCCCTTAATATTCTATTATTTCCACACATCGACATCTGTACCTGTGACAAGGTGAAATGAGTCCTCAAAAGTGACCTAAGCCTTTTTGCAACTCTCATGCAGTTTTCTGTCATTAACTTTAACTGTTGCTAGCTTAAAATATGTTAAGAAAATGAAATTATACCCTCTGGTTTAATTGCCAACTGTTCACTTAAAATTGAACTGTTATTTTGTCTTTTGTTACATTTTGTTACACAGAATCCTAGTGATACTGACCTTTGGTAACAGCCATGACTTGAAGATAAAGGTAGTGTATTGCAGAGGCAGGTTCTTAGTAGCAACAACTGCACCACTCCTGATTGACCTTAGAAACAGACTCACCATTTAAAGTAATTTTTCCTCAAATAGTATGTGGGACTAGTCTACTGTAGCCTTTTTTATTTGTGCCATAATAATTTATCTGTAAATTGCATTAGTAGTGTAGCTAGATGGTTGTGGCTAGACTCTAGGGGGAACTTTTGAATGGTGAAGGGCTTGTCTGTGGATCTTTTTGCATCTGATTGTGATGCCTTCGATGCGAGATTGGGTCTGGGGAGAGTTAAAACGCACCTCATCTTTTCCATTGGACAAGCTGGAAATGTTACCTGTGCAATCATGAGCTCATCTCTAGTGGACTGAATTTAAGTGTCTGATTCTCATTCAGTTAAGGTCTGGATCTTGCACCATTTCTTGATTGTTACTGTACATCACAAGGTTTCTGCTTTAACTTTTGACGGTTTCTGCCCAATTTTGACTCCGTAACCTGACATAAAAATAAAAAAAACGGTATTCAGTTTTTATTAGCCAGGTGTTGAATCAAGCATTTACTGTGTGTTGAAATAAACTGGCATTTTCTAAAAAGGGATTTAAAAAGCCTGCTGGTGGCCTCTGTGCATGACCTTCTGGCCAAGAGGGTTTTCCCTCTTAGGTTAAATGCTGCTTCTTGTCATGTCTTTTATTTCTGTCTGTTGATTTTCTTTGTTTTTCCTTTTTGAAATGAATTCACCTTTGTCCGGTTTACATCCTTAGCATCAATTTAGGCTAATAGACCAACCCATATCTTATAGCAGAGCTCAAATAATTTAAGTTCAAATACTTAAGTTTTCCTTTTTTCTAAGGCTTTAACAGTATTACTGTTTATTGTTTCACATTACAGAATATCAATGTGGTCTCATTTGTTTAATGAAAAATTGTGCCTTTTATTTTCTTACATTTACATGTTAATAATATTTCCCATGGTTAACACCCATGCTGGTCTCACCCATTATGTACAGAACGAGTAAATAAAATTTATGTCGTCTACTCTGTTAGTGTATGAACAACTTTTTGTTTATTGGCTTGCCATGGAAAGCCTGAAATATTAGGGGAATTGTGATTTTCAAAAATTGAAATATCATAGAATTTAATACAATTATAAAACGTTTTGGACATTTACATAGTGAATACTATTTTTTTCTAGTTATAATCTGTTATTGTTTACATCCTAATTTTAAGATTAAGATTGGTACCAGACATACAAATGAATATCTGTCCAAGCAGTTCCTAATACATTGAATCCTAAAAAAAATAGCAAACACAAATGGCTGCTCATGAAAAGGCCTTTTAAAAGAAGTAGTAGAGATAGCTCATCGAACAATGAAAAATCTATCATCATTTACACACCCTCAAGTTGTTTCAAATCTTTGATTTCTCTCAGCTGTTCAACACGAGAGATAAACTTTGAAAAATGTTGGTAAACAAACAGTGGAAGTTGGTGGCTACCATCTATTTTCCAACATACTTCAGCATAAAAAAAAACTCATACAGGTTTGGAACAACTTGAGGGTGAGTAAATGGTGGCAGAATTTTCATTCTTGGGTAAACAATCTCTTAATGGGAACCTCATAAACAGAAGTTCAAATATCTTTCTGGAGACTTCTGAGTCCTAAAGTGGGTCGTTTCAAAGCTTCTGTTTCTACAGACAATTTCTACACCCAATTGGTGACGTACCAGCCTGTTTAGTATCTGGAACAAGAGGTTGGTTGTTTCATCTCACTTGAATTTTTTATTAGCAGTTGTGATTGTGACCGTGCCCTGGAGACAAGACCTAATTAAAGAATTTTAATGAAGTGTCCAAAAAAAGAAACCCTATGACCTAGAGAAAGTTATGAAGGCCAATTCTTCAGTAAATCAGGAACCCTTCTTTTTTGAGTATATATGCCTTCTGACCTTTATGTATGCATCAACATCATCACAACAGTTCAAACTAAATGGTTATGTAAAATGGGTTCATTATTGCTCAGGTTCTTTTCTCAAGTAATTGCTTGTGTTTCCTTTTCTGTTGGCATGACAGTCTTCCCCAGCTATCCTAGGGCACTGTATAGCAACAGTTGCCAAAGGAATATTTGGGGGAAAGTCTGTAGACCACATTCTGGAGCCAAGATAAGTATTATTTAAAGGTAAAATGTGTAATTTCTTTGCTGCTTTAACAAACAACAAACTGGTCTCCAGTCTGTTTGAGCAGCTATATCATTTTCCTAAGGCTCTAGTGTTATGAGTCACATTTACATCTTAGTAGATTACAAATCTGGTATTTCCCATACAATATGGGTGGTTCCAGCCAGAATAAGCTGCAAACTGGACCAGGCTAGTTTGTCAATCGTCAAAAGAGTGACTAATAGGACATAATAAAATTTGTTGATTCAATGTGAATGATGAAAGATGGGAGGAATTAAATTCTGTTATGGTGATGTAGAAATTACACGCTTCACCTTAAAAGATCTCTGTTAAACCTGCAATCAGTCCTACAGATTATTTTACATTTATATAACCTACTTTTGAAATATATCGAATGCCAGGTTTTGTTAGTGAGGATACAGTCACTCTTATAAGCTAGCTAATTGTTATTTGCAGGGCCTTTGCTCATTTGCTTTTAGATGATTGTGTTGGTCTAAGGATTCTCACAAACAAGTGCAGATAAACTTGACAGCATCAAACTATTACCCCAGGACTGTGTTTCCATTTTGGGAGCCGGACAGACACTGCAACGGAGGAGCTAAAAATAAAGCAAATTGCATAATCGTTGCTGGGCGTCAATTTTTATTTACTGATATATATTTAAGGGAGCTTGTAGAAGGAGATGTGGATTTTATGTCAGCTGAATCAGAGATACAAAAGTAAAAGTAACGTTATATGAGAAAAAGTTTTCCAGATTATATATATAATAATAATTCCCCTCAAAATAAATAAATACTCACTCTCGGGCCCTCGCATGTAGATGAGTTCCTAACAGATTTTGGAGAGATTTTGCATTACATCATTTGCTCAACAATGGATCCTCTGCAGGGAATAGGTGCCGTGAAAATGAATCCAAACAGCTGATATAAACATCACAGTATTCCACAAGTAATCCAAATGACTCCAGTGAAGTGAGAAGTGTCTTGTTTGTGTTAAATTAATCTATTTTTAATCTCATAAAATACAAAGTCCTCTATTCATATTATTCCTTTCTCCAGTGAAAAAGTGGCCTTGTCTGAATCAGGAGAGAAATATGCACAGATCAAGCACTGTTTACAAACGAAGCAGTCCAAAACAGTTCTAAACAAATAAGTCAGCAGAGGACCGGACAAATTGTTATTATGCATTAAGCACTTGTATTTTTGCCAGAACTATTACTTTAATTTATGATTTATGATTATATTTGGAAAACACTGGTTGTGTATTTTGACACCACTCACTTATGTAATGTATGACATGGAATGGAAACATCAACTGAATAAAATCAAGAATTCACCATATGTTCCATAAAAACTACAAGTCTGTCCAAACTGAAATCTTTTTCAATTGAGCAATACTGTTGAGTGGCTGCATTGTGACTTTTTAAATTTATTTTATTAATTGTATAGGGTTTACTCTAAGCCCTTTTCATCTGCAAGTTTCTGCAAAGTTAATTGTGCATATTTAAATGTGATATCCCTCATTAGAATTGATGGAAATTGATTCTTTTTTTTTTATAACCATCACTGGGCTACAGAAACTGTGGTCGATGAAGGCCCATTTTAGCCCATTAACAGTCTGTCCCAAGGATAATTCTGCTGCTATAGATTGAACCTTACCATTATAGGTGGCTGACTCACTCTTAAAGTGCCAGCCCCAATATCAGCATAAAATGGCACTTTCGAAATATGGAAAAAAATAACATAAAGAGAGTTGCTCTATAATCACTTTGCATCTCAATTTCTCTTTTCTGTTAAGGTACTGCAAGGTAAACCTCATATAACAGAAAATCTGTGCAAAAAGTATTTATGTGCACAGAACAGCAGAAGCACTGATTTCCTATATTTAGTTAGATTAGTCTCAGTCAGCTGAACCTTCACCACATCTGTGCAATGTAATTATTAAAAACATTTGAATCGGAACAACCAAAAAAGTATGTTTCTTAGTACCATCTTATTTTAACTACTGAAATGACAGAAAAGCTTGAAAAGTCAGCATTTTGGAGTGCTGACGATTAAACATTTACAGGACATACACCACTGCCTTCTGCTGTGGAAATGAGGCCATGTTGAGTTATGACACCCCACTGGCTCTCCGTGGGATCTGGGTCAGATATAGAGTCAGAACCGCCACTGGGATTTTGATTTCTGCTTCTCTCTCATGTACCCTCACCTAATAAGAAACTAAAATGAGGATTCAT
Source organism: Carassius carassius (assembly GCF_963082965.1). Lineage (NCBI taxonomy): Eukaryota > Metazoa > Chordata > Actinopteri > Cypriniformes > Cyprinidae > Carassius > Carassius carassius. Next base: position 9,418,225 of record NC_081801.1, read on the forward strand.
TTCTTACAATCAGCAGGGTTAAAGCATCATTAGGCTATAATAACATAATCTGCAGCCTTGTAAAATTAAATAAAATATATAGATTGCCAGTAACCTCAGTGAACACTGAATGACAGTGTTATAGAATGTATCCAATGTGAGAAATAACAGGCCCAGATAGATGGGATTCATACGACTGAAGTCAATAAGCTGGTATAATAACCTACAGCATCTTGTAGACTTCTATCTTATGAAAAAAAGTCTCAGTCAAAACATAGCATTAAAAAACCAAGACGGGGTTATTAAATATCACAAGAGGTGATGATAATAATAATAATTTATAGTTTAATTTATATAACGCATTTCCATGACTCAGGGACACTTTACTGAAGCAGTAGATCACTTCACTTATTTTTGTACTCTAGTGTTTAAGGCAACCGTTTTTTCACTCGTTTTTATAGAGCCATAGACATTAAGGTTTCAAACAGTATGTTTTTCGGAATTATTTCTTAGAAAACATTCTTTTTTTCCAATTCACGAGTAAAATTCTCGCGATATTTCCGCTACGTGAATAATCTTTTAGAAATATCGACATCTGCTGGTGAAAGAAAATGTTCCAGTCGGTCTTGCACCACATCTGTTATCTTTACTTATTTTACATATCTTTAAGATTTATATTGTTTCGGCAGAAGAAACGTTAAATAATAGTAATAATAATAATCGAGCGTGACGGAATGAGGTATTTTATCTTTGAACACCTCTCTCTTCAATCCTGCACCCAGACACAAATAATCATCCACAGCGCGCCCAGTGAACCACAGGCATAATGAATCAATAACCAATCAATAATTACACGGCTATTGCCCTTTATTATTACCAGTGCTGCAAAGAGAATTTCTCTTTAAACGAGTAAGATCTCTAACACTCAAAAATAATATTTTGCTACATCCAGTTAGCAATTATTTTATACAAGCTGTTATGTTTAGAGATCTGATTATATATTGTATTTTCAGTTCTATCGCTCCTCCTCACCCTACCCTTCTCTATTATGGTAAGCAATACTGGTTATTCGTTCATTTAGGCCTAATGCATTTATATTGAAGTGAACAACAATCTCTCAAACAGTACAGTATTAGAGCAGGATACAGTCAATTAGTTTTTCAGATGGTGGTCTTGTTTTCATAATCTTGATATTGAATAGATGGAAACTACTAAAACTACTGTCTTAAATAGAAAGAATTATTCCACCTATCAAGAACGGTAAGACATTTTGGCCAGAACTAACTGTGGAAGTAAGAATTTACTAAGAGGAAGTAAGAACTTTTGCGGTTTTCTGTTTGAACAATAACCCATGCTCATCCTCACTGTGCTGGACTCACATGCTGTAGCCTACTGTATGAATTTACATGGGCTAATTAGCATACTTTACAATTAAAAACATTTTTTTTTGTCAAAACAAATCTAGCTTTATAACACTGAAACCTTTAAACAGACATAAGAAGTTTATTTTTAAAGACATTTATTGTAATTGGGTGGATGCCAATTTTTGTTGCTTGCCAGTATTTGTTTTGGCTCTCAGGTTCATGATGGCCTTCTCCATAAACCAAGATTTCGCAAACAGATTTGGAATAAAACTTTTTAAAATTTCAAACGAAATGACTCCAGGTATTCTGTACTTTCCATGACGGACCAGAAAATTATGTAATGCTATAGGTTAAACATTAGATGGCAGTATTGGGTTGATTTAGTAAAGCAGTTTGGTCACCCATTCTCACCATGTCACTGTTTAATGGTACAGTAACAGTATAGTTTACATTGGCCTTTGTAGCATTACCTTTAAAAGTGCTGCTTTTAAAAATTGATGGCTCGCTAATATCTTACTTGTGTCTTATCTCATATCATAAATTGTGTTTAGGATTCTGATATGCTGGCAGCCCTTCCAGACTACTTTTTAAAAGTAACACAGCTTTTTTGAAAGATTTTTAATTACTGAACAACATTGCAACATCATTGATCAGTAAGACCAGCACCAAACCAGAAGAAAATCATGTATATATGTAATAAGCAATAATATAATATAATATAATATAATATAATATAATATAATATAATATAATATAATATAATTAATATAATATAATATAATATAATATAATATAATATAATATAATATAATATAATATAATATAATATTAATTATATATACAAATTACAGACACACATACACACACACACACACACACACACACACACACACACACATATATATATATATATATATAAAATTTAGATTATATTAATATAATTTTGAATATCTATACATTGATAATAATACATATTGAGGCTACTAATTCTTTGCTTAATTTGAATATTATGTTTTTATTATTTTATTTTTGATAATATAAGTTGTAATTTCTCGATGAATGCTTAAATAATAGATTAAAATAAAATTGCTCTATGCTAGACGTGAAGTGAAGTGACATTCGGCCAAGTATGGTGACCCATACTCAGAATTTGTGCTCTGCATTTAACCCATCCGAAGTGCACACACACAGAGCAGTGAACACACACCCGGAGCAGTGGGCAGCCATTTATGCTGCGGCGCCCGGGGAGCAGTTGGGGGTTCGGTGCCTTGCTCAAGGGCACCTAAGTCGTGGTATTGAAGGTGGAGGGAGAACTGTACATGCACTCCCCCCACCCACAATTCCTGCCGGCCCGGGACTCGAACTCACAACCTTTCGATTGGGAGTCCGATTCTCTAACCACCAGGCCACGACCAGCACTTAACCAACAATAGCAAACATATTTAAGCATCTGTCTCAAAGCTAGGTAAAACTGATAGAAAATATATATGTAAATAGTATATAAAAAAAGCTTATTATGCAGTATTATATATTTATGCAATTTAGTTTTTTATTTCATGATTTACATCTATCTATCTATCTATCTATCTATCTATCTATCTATCTATATAAAATACTAATCCTTTGCTATTACATTTGTGTATTTTTTTTTTAGTCATTTAGTTAACAGTATAAGTTTTTCTTTTTGGATAAATGCTTAAATAATAGATTAAAATAATATGTTACTCTATGCTGTCAATACTGAAGGCTCAACCTAAAATTAGTCTTCCTATATAATGAATTAGTCGCAGAGCAATTTGAGGTACTTGTGACTGTCTAGTTTCCGACTTTGTCCTTTTCCAATCATAGACCATCACACATGCACATCCACACACACCCCTGTCTTTTTGTCACCAGGAAACCTGAGCTGCTGCTATTTGTGGTGCTGGCAGGATGCCGTAGCCATTACGGGCTGTCTGTGCAGCGGGCTCTTGTAGAGAACTATGGCTAGATGAGCCGCCACTGCACCACAGTGTGGACAGCTGCCAAAATGAACTCAGCAGCCTCTTTGGTTTGCCCTTTGGGTCAGCTTACACAGCAGTGCACCATTCTGCTGAAATCCCCGAATTAATGCAGAGAGGGAAGAAGAGGGGGAGGAATGACTCAAGCGAAAAAGGAGGTACACAAAATGGTGCTCACTTTTATTTGCTGTGTCAGAGTGGGGCAGACCAACACAAGGGGGTTTACAAATGGTGATGAAATGTGAGAATGTTTGGGGGGGAGGGGTGACAATCCTGTCCATGTGTTCACTTTCATTCATTTGGTGGTCTTCAAACAGACTTGGGTACAAAAGTGCACCCCCTTTCTTTTAGGTTCGGGGTATTTCAGTCTCTGGGTTGTGTCAGCTCTTCACTTTTTGACCTTGCCCTGGGCGGCCACAGCCTCCATGGCTTTGCGCACTGTTTCCTCGTCTCCCAGGAACTGCATGGGTTTGATGGGCTTCAGGTCTTTGTCCAGCTCATAGACGATGGGAATGCCTGTGGGCAGGTTCAGCTCCATGATGGCTGCATCTGACATGCCTGTTAACACAGGTGAACATCTTGTCACATACGCTGAGGTTTCAAAGCCTTGACCTTTCCTTGACCCCTGTGACCTTTACTTCCTACAGTGGCTCACTCTCTAAGGAGAATGCAGAACCTTTTTGCTGAAAGGTTGTGCCTGTAACAGGAACCTCCTCATCTCTTCTATGTATGAATGAGGGCTATAAATAGTCTCTGTATCATCTGGGATCATTGAAGCATGGTGGTCAGACACATTCTGTGTGTCTGAATGCTATACTGTATGTTTCTGTTCCTGTCTTGAACCTTGACATGCTCAGATAACTTAAAGTTCTATTATATATAACATTACTCGCCTGCATGAGTCCCTAAATAGTCTTTAAACGAAATGCTTGGTGGGATGATACTCACTCTCTAAGTGCTTGACGATACCACGGAGGCTGTTGCCATGGGCTGCTATTATGACGTTTTTGCCGGCCTTGATCTCGGGTACAATAACCTCATTCCAGAAAGGCAGGGCACGAGCGATGGTGTCCTTCAAGCTCTCGCAGGTGGGAAGCTCACCCTCTTTCAGACCCTTATATCGTCTTGACTGGTAAAAGAGGAATGGAACATGATCGAACTTGCAGCCATGCCACCATCAGTGTTGTGACGTAAAAGTAAAGTGCATGAATGAATTATGACAGAATTAAAGGTGTGAATAGTTTTATATAGAAATAGTTTAACATGAACATATATAAATACAAATTTATATATAAAACTTTTTAATGAATTTTTTTTTATTATACATTAATTACATTATAATATTCAGTATATCTTATTATATTATGATTATAAAATATATAATTTATATTGTAAAAAAAATGATAATATATATTTATATTTATGTCCATCTTAATTAATATTATCTTAATATTTATCTTTAACATCTTTCTCTTACCTCACTGATGATCTTGTGGTATGGATGGTCCTTATCCATAGGAGGAGGGGGGGTATCGAATGATCTGCGCCAGATCTTGACCTGCTCCTCTCCGTGCTTGGCTGCCGTCTCTGCCTTGTTCAGACCAGTCAGACCACCGTAGTGACGTTCATTCAGACGCCAGGTGCGCACTACAGGCAGCCACATCTGGTCTGTGACCTCCATGATGGTCCACAGAGTATTGATAGCGCGCTTCAGAACAGAGGTGTAACACACATCAAACTTCATGCCTGCTTCTTTGATGGCTTGAGCACCACGCTTTGCTTCCTCCAGACCCTTTTCACTGAGGTCTGCATCAAACCAGCCACAGAAACGGTTCTCCTGGTTCCAGGAGCTCTCACCATGACGTACAATCACTAGACGATGAGCAGCAGCCATTCTGAAAGAATTTGGGTTTCACTACAGTACTTTCCGGACTAAACCCACCCAACACAGTCCTCTTTGCTGTTGTGCACACACTCTGTGACAGACAGTGAGCCCTGCGTGCCTATGCCATGCTCTTTTTATAGCATTCTGGTATGTGGCCTGTCATATATGTCATATCTATTCAGCTTTGAACCAATCACAGTGTTCCACTTTCAGAATGACAGCTGAACTTACCCATTGACTCTCATGTGTAAGAAGGCGGACTGGATATCTATCTACAGCTCGAAGGGCAGAGGTCATTAACAGATTCAAAATAGCAACATGACTTTTAAACTGAGAAGTGTGGAATAAAAGTGCAAAGATCAGAGTAAGCCTTAAATCTCAGAGGCTAGAAGAGGCCATCAGTAAACACTGTAGCGATAAATGTAGAGAGAGAGAATGTACAGGCCACATAATGTAGAGTACATCAGGAGTTTCCAGGCTGAGGATTTAAGTATCCTGTTAATCTTTTAATAGCTAGCGATAATGAACTTCTTAATGTTATAAAGTATTATGTACGTATATAATGTTTTATTAAAGAAATTAACATATGTGTTAATGTAGCATTTATATGTGTATCTGTTTACAATAAAATATACCATGATCTTATTTAAAAAATCCTTTAGTTTCTTAAACCTATTTGTTAATGCTATTTAAAAACTATTTAAATCCTAATTTAGACACACACATAAATAAATAAATAAATAAATAAATAAATTCAGTCTGCATATGGAAAAACATTCACTTTTCGTTCATGTGTCATATTGTATGTACTACCTCTCATATCCAGCAGAGGCGATGGTGTGTTTCCACAGGTAAAGCACTGAAAATAGAGCTGTAACCATTTCTCACTTCTTTTCCAACCCCACCCCCACCTCCCCCCCTCTTCCTCTCTTCCTCCAGCTTTCATCTTTGTATCTGCAGTGGAAGCTGCGTGTGGTGTGTATATATTTGAGCCATTTACATACCATAAATAGGTTCATAATTAAATAATATGTAAAATAACATGACAAGGCACAATGCAGAGCATGATTTGCTTAATTTTAGCTTCTTATGCAAATAATGCCCTTCACAGAGTGTATGAATGTATAAATTTAGGATTTTGTTTCACGATATTTTCAGAGTAAAAAATCTAATAATTTCTTTTAAAAAGTATATTATACTCCTTGACATGCACATTCAACTGCACATAGCTCTCTCTCTCTCTCCCTCTGCTATTGATACTGCACTGTCAGAGTTTAGAAAATCACTTGCGTCAGAGCTCCTTTCTGGCTATATAAGCTGCACTGACTGCAGTAGGAGCAGCAGATCAGTGTTTGAAGGCTGATCGAGCTGACTGTGGTACTGAGGCACAGAGCAGCTTGTCCTTGGAGCCATGAGTGCCGTTGGGTTTGACCCCTACTACTCGTCCTCTTACAGACGCTGGTATGCGGAGAGCAGCCCCCGGGTTTCTCAGCGTGGTCGTTCTCGCACCACGTTCTCTGCCCATCCCCCTTCTCTTTCCTCAAGCCGCCTCCACTATGCTTCCCCCGGTCGGACCTCTGCCGGTCTGCTGCTAAGCAGCCCTGGCCGCTCAGTGGACATGGACATCAGCCATGCCGCCCAGGTAAGCTCCGAAGTCCGGGCAGTTCGAACTCAGGAGAGGGCCCAGCTGCAAGATCTCAACGACCGATTTGCAGGTTACATTGAGCGCGTCCATGAACTAGAACAGCAGAACCGTGCCCTGGAGGCTGAGCTGCTCCTGCTGAGGCAGAGGCATGTAGAGCCTTCCCGCCTGAGGGGCCTGTACGAGCAGGAGGTCCGCGCTCTGAAAGCGGCCGTCGAGGAGGCACGCATGGAGAGGCAGGCTGCACTGAGCCACCGGGAGAGTATGGAAAATGCCTTGCGGAGCCTGCAGGCCAGCTACGAGGAAGAGGTGGTTGCCCGCGAGGACACCGAAGGCAGGCTTCTGGAGGCCCGCAAGGAGGCCGACGACGGCACTCTGGCTCAGGTGGAGCTGGAGAAAAAGGTTGATACATTGCTAAATGAGTTGGCCTTCCTGAAGAAGGTCCACGAGGGTGAAATCTCAGAGTTGCAGGCCCAGATTCAATATGGAGCCCAGATCGCCATTGAGGCAGAGACTGCCAAGCCTGATCTGTCCAGTGCCCTACGCGACATCAGAGCCCAGTATGAGAAGCTGGCAGCCAAGAACATCCAGTCAGCTGAAGAATGGTTCCGTGGGAAGATGGGCCACCTGACAGAGAGTGTGGCACACCACACTGATGCAGTGAGGAACTCCAAGGATGAAGCAGGAGAGTATCGCCGCCAACTTCAGGCATGTGTCCTTGAGATTGATGCCTGCAAGGGCCTGAATGAGTCTCTGGAGAAGCAGCTGAGGGAGATGGAGGACAAGCAGAGTGCAGAGATTGCTGCCATGCAGGTTAGTTTTAGTAATCACAATTTTGGGTAATTTGAGTTTTCAAATCATTATTTTGACACCCATCCTTCCCCATAGGATGCAATCAGTGACCTTGAGGATGAACTTCGAGCCACTAAGAGTGAAATGGCGAGATACCTTAAAGAGTACCAGGATCTTCTCAATGTCAAAATGGCCCTTGATATTGAGATAGCTGCTTACAGGTTAGAACCACTAATATAAGGTCAGAGTTTTGGACTCATGTCAATGCTTCAGATTCATCACATGATCTATTCTGGTTTTTGCAGGAAGTTGCTTGAGGGGGAGGAGTCTCGCATCAATGTGGGTGTGGGAGGTTTGGTCGGTGCCTACTCTGTTGGTCCCGTCTATTCCCGACCCATGTTCTCACTGTCAGCCCTGAGCTCTGGTGCCCCCTACCTGTATGGATCCCGCCTGGTTAGTGCATCCCTCTCAGCCGATGAGGCCATCACATCCAGTCAAGCTCAAGAAGCTGCTGCCAGTCCTACCAAGGAAGAAGAAGAAGAGGAGAAAGAGGAGGAGGAGGAAGTAAAGGAAGAGGAAGTGGAAGAGAAGGGGGAAGAAGAAGAAACAAAGGAGGAAGAGGAAGGTAAGATTCAGATGCTGTTGTCATAATTAAGAATAATAATATTATATGATTCTAAATACTGACAAGAAGTGCCTTACTAAATTACTGTTTTAAACAGGTGCTGAACAGGAAGAGGAAGCTGGAGCAGAGGAAGAGGAAGCTGCAGCAGAGGAAGAAAACAAAGGAGACAAGGAAGAGGAGACTGAAGAAAAAGATGATGTTAAAGGGGAAGGAGAGGAAGGAGATGAAAAAGAGGGAGATGGTAAAGAGGGTGAACAGAAAGAGGGAGAGGAGGAAGAGGGAGAGAAAGGTGGGGAGGAGGAAGTGGCTGAAGAGGAGGATACTGAGACAGAGAAAAGTGAGGAGAAAGCTGACACAAGTGCTGATAAGCCCAAAGAGGATACAGAGACAGACAAGGAAGACACTAAAACAGACAAAGACAAGGTAGAGAAGGAAACCGAGAAGGCAAAAGTTGAGCCCAAGGCTGAAAAAGCCAAAGAGGAAGTCAAAACTGAACCAGCCAAAGAGAAAGCCAAGGAGAAAAGTGAACCTGTACCTGAACCAGAGTCAAAGGATAAAGGGAAGGAAGAGCCAGAGAAACCCAAAGCTAAAGAAAAGGCAGAGCCAGAAAAGCCAAAGGGAAAAGATGAAGGTGAGAAAGGCAAGAGTGAGAAAAAGGAAAGTGTAAAGCAGGAAAAGGGAAAGGAGGAGACTGAGAAACCCAAGGGGAAGAAGTAATGAGTATGTACTTTAAAAGCACAAATATCAGTAGCCTGACCTGCTTCTCTAGTTCTCCTTAAGTCTATATCTATTAACATGCCTTGATCAATGGTGCTCAGAGCAAACTGCAATACAATGTTTGAAACCACAGTCAACTTTATCAGCGTTTAAAACATAATGATTGTCTAATGTTGCTGTTGATGATCTACATATCTGAGTGAATGTATGCTTGTGAAGTAGATTATATTTTTGAATGAAGCATCGGCCTTGCAATTGTAAAAAAAGTGAATATTTGCTGCCAGTGCAATAAAAACATGCTTCTTGATGATCAAAAAGATTTGGTGGGTTTTTTAATATTATTTGTGGTTGTAATAATTTGTAATAGTTTCCCTACTCAAAAGACATTTGAAGAAAATTTGAATCTTAAATATTAAAGGTATAAATCTGCAAGTGTTAAAAAAAGATTTTTAAATGCAGAAGAGACATTTATTTAAAGCTTTACTCATCATGTGACCTTTACTTTATCTGTTGCTGTATACACCTTTTAAAAGTTTTAAAAAGTACCTCTAAAAAGTACAACTTAATTTATACAGAACCATTTAATACTGTTCTTTTCAGAAAACATATGTGCACATACACATGCACATACATCAGGAGTTAAAACTGACAGGATATAAGAGTACACAGAAACCAAAGTGTAACCTGGGTCATGTTGCTGAACAAGTTCAATGTAAAATACACAGTCATCATTGTCTGTTAAATTTAGGATATTTCCTTTGAAAAGACTTTTCTGAATTTTATTTATCAGCAGTACATTAGATACAGTATAAGATAATACAAAATACACCCAAATTACTAGTGAATCAACATACATTTCCATGTTGCTGTGCCCAAATTTCACAACTTGTGCTGCACAAATAGTTCACAGAACTTGAGGTGCGTTTTTCATGAGTCCTTTGTAGCAGTATCAGGGAACAAAGCCCGGGGATGTATATGTAAATAATTACATTTAGTCATTTAGCAGGCACTTTTATCCAAAGTGACTTACAAAGCAGGACAATAGAAGCAATCAAAACCAATAAAAATAATTCTGAAAATGTTTTTGAATAGACAGGAAAGACAAAAACACTTTGATTAATGTCGTTTTATCACTTTAGTTTTTAAATTATGTATCACATTCAATGGAATTCCATTATGAATGTCCAATATGAAAGCATTTGTGTTAGTATATCTCTGAAGGTGCAATCTCAGCCTGCAATGCAGCAACATTTCCCCAATAAATTCTCATATACAGCTGCTAGTATGGGCAATTACTGTCATGTTATTGCATTCAGTAGATGTCTCGCAGATGATTCAACAAAATATACAATAAAAACTAAAACAGTACAGTCTTGTATAGAACAAAAATGAGACGAATCTCAATATCAAGATTTTTAAAAAATAAATATTTAAAGTTGAACAAAAAAAACAAACAGTATGTTACCTGTTTTGTGAAAAGTCAGCATAACTGTTACATTTTAGTCACCTGACCTGTCCAACAGTTAAAAAAGTGTCTAAAGGAAGTGAGGTGGCTGTTCTCACCTCTCTAAGTGGCTTGATATAACTTACAAAAATACAAAAATAATTTCAATAAAATTAAAATTTAGCCATACATATGCCACGTTCATCCATTGTTTCCCATTATCTTTAAAAGATTTATGTTTTTTAAAGATATTTACAACTTGATGACTGTAATTTTTAGCACAAACTTCACTCAGGAAATCACTCAGAACTTTAACTAAATTGCTGTACTTTAATATTTTTCATCATTAACCAAGTATGCTAATATGTAACCCACACTCACAAATAATGTACCTAAAAATTCATGCATACAAATAAACACCAAACACCTGAGAAAAAAGACATGGCAAAGTAAATAGTGTATTTTAATATGGTGTTTATTGAGCAAATACTGCTGAGAAATTCATTCAGATGAACAAAGTCATGGGACTGCAAACGGTAGCACCTCTTTAACGGCAAGTGATTAAATTCAAGTCAATTCTATGCATACATGAATGTGTGTGCACACTGACAGGTTTATTTTCAAATGCACTCATCAGGTAAACATAACTGACAACGGTAAAAAGCATGTTTAAGGCTAAGAGTTTCTTAGTTGCTTAAGTGTACATGACCATGGGCAATTTTCACCATCGTCTTCATCCTTTTTTACATTTTTGGCTCAGTTTGTGTCCTCGTGATAATATTTATAAGACTACTTTTGTCAAACACATGTCTCTACTCCCCTCATTGCTCAAAACCAAAGTCATTCCCCACCACTCTGTGGATATTTTATGTTACTGTCATACATAGGGTGCTCAAAAAACTAGGAGCATACTCCCCCCTGAGCTGGCATGCAGATGCCACAATCAAGTGACCACCCCCCTCCCCCAGGTATTGCATTTTGAACGAAAGTGAAGTGAGTCCCGGCATCCCGGACAACATATGCAGCAGAACCCATTTAAAGCTATCACTCAACATGCATTTTTTAGCTTCTAGCCGCATCTTAAGGTTTCTCTCTATGCTTGTTTTTGTTTCAGTGTGGTTAATGGAATACAACTGTTGAGCTTTATGATTTCTTTGTTATGTTAGTGTTGATTGCTTGATATGCTTCCTCCCCAGTTCCTCTTCAGTTAGTTAGAGCTGGACGCAATGATCTAATCTGCTTCAGTGGCCTTCACTTCCTTCTTGTCCACGGTTTTGGAGACCACCTTCTCCTGGATGGTTTCCTCCACCGCATCTCCTTTCTCAGTGACGGTAACAGTTTTTGTGACTTGCTTGACTCCACCTTCCCCAGTGGTGATGGTCTCCACTGTTTTGGTGATCACCACCCTCTGGCTTGCTTCATCTTTGGTTGGGCTCTCATCCACTCCGTTGGAGATCACCTCCTTCTTATCGGACTCTTTCTTCTCGTCTTTCTTACCCGTGTCTCCGTTCACAGTTGCCTCTTTCTTTTTATCTTCAGGCTCTTTTTCTGGTTCACTCTTTTTAGTGGCTTTCTCCTCTGCTGGCTTTGGGGAATCTTCTTTCATTTCTTCTTTCGGTGGCTCTGACTTTGGGGCCTCTTTCTTGGGTGGTTCTGCCTTAGGACTCTCAGTCTTAGGAGACTCACTTTTGGGGGCTTCCTTTTTTGGAGCCTCTGTCTTAGGTGATTCCTTCTTCGGGCTTTCACTCTTTGGACTCTCACTCTTGGGAGATTCTGATTTAGGCGTCTCTGTCTTGGTTTCCGTCACAGCTGCTGTTTCTTTCTCAGATTTGGGCTCTTCCTTCTCCTCTTTTCCCTTCTTGTCTTCTTTTGCAGCTTCTGCTTCTACTTTCTTAGGCTGCTCCTTTGCTTCTGGTTCTTTTTCACCAGTTGATCCTTTGTCACTACCTGCATCTGCCTCATCTTTCTCATCACCCTCTTCCTCTCCTTCTTCTTCTCCTCCGCTGGTCTGCTTCTCCTCTGCTTTCTCACTCTCAGGAGAGGCCTTTGTTTCGGGTGATTTAGTTTCCTCTGTTTCCTCCTCTGCATCTTCCTCTTTCTTTTCCTCCTCACCCTCCTCTCCTTTCTCTTCCTCTTCATCACCCTTTCCAGCTTCTTCTTCTTCGCCTTCCTCTTTCTCTCCCTGCTCTTCATCCTCAGCAGGGGCTCCAGAAGCTACTTTGGCTTGGGTAGAGGCAACCACCTCCTCCTCTCCTTCTCCTTCCTCCTCACCTTCACCTTCCTCTCCTTTCTCTCCTTCCTCCTCACCACCTTCTTCATCCTTACTCTCAGCCTCTCCCTCCTCCTCTCCTTCTTCTTTTCCCTTGGCAGCTGACAACTCTTCTGCCATTTCAGCCAAAGCCTCATCCATCTCTGACTTCTCATCCTCCACCCTGGTCTCCTCGATGATCTCCTCTACAAACTTATGCTGCACTTTAAGCTTCGGAGGCTCACTTTTGACCTTGGGGCCTTTGGTGACGGCCTGGCGATATGGGAAAGTGCTAAAGTGGCTCTCCTCACCTTCAAGAAGTTTTCTACATAAAGAGAAAAGGCACAGAAGAAAAAGATACAATTGTGATTTAGGATATTATTAAAATTACATAACATATTGACATTTCTCTGAAATATGCATGGCTATATAATTTGGCAAAATACAGATAAATAAGTATTAAAGAAATGCAGTTTTTATTTTGCATAAAATAGTATATATTCTCATTCTCATATTTGCATTGATAAATATTGAAATAATGATATATTAAATGTTAATGTTTAATAAATAGGAAATACAAAATTAGCATGATTGTTTTAATAATGAATTATTATATTAATAACTAAAATAAAAGGTATTTACACAATATACTATATTGCAATATATATCCCACTCTTACCTGTATGCAGCAATCTCTATATCTAGTGCCATTTTGACATTCAGGAGGTCCTGGTATTCACGAAGATGCCTTGCCATCTCCCATTTCGTGCTCTTGAGTTCATTCTCCATCTGATGGGCGGTTTCCTAGTGCGTCAGACACAATATTGTGACAGTTTAGTCAAATAAATCTGTTTCTGAAGACAGGAAAAACTGTTGTATTCTCGAGATAATCTCAAGATCATTTGTGTGTGTGTGTGTGTATTCCTGGCATAATACAAGGAACTTCTTGTGTCTATCATGCTAATGCTCTCACAGTAACAATTAAATTACAATTCACAGTATCACTGTATGCCTTCAAGGGCAACCATTAGGTGCATTCAGTCTGTGTATGAGGTGATTCCAGGACACAGCCAATGAGCGAACCCTGCCTCTGCTCTGACTCAGCAAGAGGGGGAGAGACTGCATTGTGGGTGTTTGCCTCACCTTAACCCTTTCTAAAACCATCCCACTGCACCTATGATGTAATGAAGCATCATATGCAAATCCTCTTGTGGATGACGAGTCTGTTTCTCTGCTTTCCACAGTGAGCTCTGATTTCATTATTGATGATAGCTGCAGCACATTTTAAAAGCCAAATTGATTTATGATGCATCGCCAGTACAAATGTAGCAAGGCTGCAAACATTGTTCACCACAATATTCAGAGTAGTAGTCTACCGATATGAGTTTTAAACTGCAATTGAGGAACATTATTTTGATTTTCAACAAAAATATACACTATTAAATATAGTAACTGTTTGATACTATTGTTTCGCAACTTTCATTGCACTTTTAAGCACTTATAAAATGCAAGTTTGGAAGAATGCACGTTTGTTTAAATGGCAAAACAAACGTTATGTTTAATGTTTAGAGCATGCGATTATGTACCTGAAGACTCGCAATGTCATTGTTGTGTCGGTCCTCTATGTCGTTCAGCTGCCTCTCCAGAGACTCTTTGGTTCCTCGGACAGACTCCAACTCGATGGTTTTGGACTGTAACTGACGGCGATAATCTGCGATCTCGTCCCGTGCGGATTTGATGGCGCTTTTATTTTGCTCGGCGGCCTCCGAGAGTTTCGCGTAGCGGCACACGAACCAGTCTTCCACCTGCTGGAGGTTTTGCGTCGAGTGGCCCTCCAGCTGCGAGCGAATCTCGCGCAGCGCTTCAGTGATATCCGCCTTCTGGTAGTCCCTCTTCTCCACGGTGATCTGCGACGCCTGCACCTGAGCCAACAGATCGCTCATCTCCTCTTGGTGGTTGTTGCGGATAAACGCGATCTCGTCCTGCAGGGACTGCACTTTCTTCTCCATCTCTGCTTTGACGAGTGCTGAGTCACCCATGTCCTTCTTCAGGGCACGGACGATCGCCTCTGTCTCTTCCCTGATGCGGGCTTCCTCGTCGAAGCGGTCCCTGAGACGCTGGATGTCTTCTTCAATGTGATTGGTGTCCAGTTGGATCTGTGCCTTCTCGTGGTGGATCTGCTCCAGCATGGAGCGCAACTCCTGCAGCTCTTGGTCGTAAAGTTCGCCCAGTTGAGACTGCGACACCTGCTTCTGCCGCAGTGCCTGGATCTCCGCGTCGATCTGCTTGTTCTGCTGCTCCAGAAAGTGCACCTTGTCGATGTAGCCGGCAAAGCGGTCGTTGAGTCCCTGGAGTTGTTCCTTTTCATTGGAGCGCTTGTAGTCTCCACTGAGGATGGAGGTCTGAGTGAAATCATGGCTGTCGGTGGCACTCAGAACTGTTGAGCCATAAGCTCGCGCCACCGGGACGTTGAAGGTCCTCTTGTATGAAGAAGAACTCGGGCTTGGCCGCGACCAGGACTGGGAGCGGAACCCGCTGGAAGGGCTCGAATAGCTCGTCCTGGTTTCCACCACCCTCCGGTAGGGACTTCCCATAGTGTCTATCGAATAACTCATCCGGACGGACGGAGTGTGAACGTGTAGATGAATAGAAGAAGTGTGAGGTAAAATAGTGTATAGGTGCAGGGTGTGTGGCTCTCTCAGCGCTGGATAGCCGCTCTACCTGCATTTATATACTCCAGTGGCTATTGCGAAAAAGATCGATGTGGGAGGGTCCTGCTCGCTACTCTTATTTTTATCATTGTTTCAGCTTCATGGTCACACATAACGAGTGATTGGGTGGCTAATCCAGTGTGCGATATATTCAGTGACTTAAATAAAATAACTTTCAAAAAATGTTTTCTGTTTGTAATTGAAAGGACACTAAAAGTCTGTGGTGTTTAATCTAGGTTTATAATAAAATTATACATAATCAGTAGGCCTATGTTTTTTCAGCCATCAAATGTTTATAAACGCAGTTAACATTTTTATCTAAAACGAATATGCACTTTTAAGACGCTCCCTGACCAACCTTTTCTGTTTATACACCCTAAAGCTCCATTATTCGAGGGATGGGTGGATATGAACCGCGTAAAAGTGAAATATCTTCAAAAATATAGCAATGTTGTTTTGGATAGAAATGCAATATGGTTATAGGGCTACATTTACAGTCGACGTGACATCATTGGTACTTAAAGTCCCTCAGACAGAGTCTGAGCACGCAGCCCAGTCACTGACTGAGCGTCTACAGTCAGCACCAAGGACAGCGGCCCGTATCAGACACATTCAAGGGCGTTTGGCTGGACTGTGGTGTGCAAATCTTTCTATGCAGTTACATTCTTTTCTTTTTAAAATTTGACATAGCGGAGTATATGAAATTGAATGATACTTAAAGTTAATTTTATTTCTTACAATAAATAACTGAACAGGGGTTTGATTTTTAATGTGCCTTGCACTGCAAAATCATAGATGTCTGTAGAACTCATTTATTTAAAAGAAATGTCTTAAGTGAATTTAAAATTTTTAAGAAGCCATGCTATTCCTGAAGTTGTGAATTACTAGAAATTAGTAAGTCAGTAAGTTATATGGTAAGTTAACAAAAAAATCAATAAGGAAAAAAATACAATAATCCAGTAAATACATTATTTAAATTATTTATTTAATCTTAGTATCTTTTTTTTAACATTGTTGTATTCATTTAAAACATATTTCAAACAGACAATAACATGCAATCATAATTAAATAACATTATGTCTTAACACTGAGAATTATTCAAATAATTCAACCATGATGTTTATTTTGTTAACATTATATTACTTTTATTGTATGATCTTTGAAGTTTGTAGGAATTCCAAATCGGAAGCACCATTTTGGTCTGCTGCAAACCATTATTTGTGTAACATTTTTTGTTTTTTTTGCTGGTTGATGAATGACTTTTTTCTATAAACCAGAATCCTGCCTTTTCAGAATAGACAAAAATACATGTCACGTTGGGGACATGTCCAATAGTGCTGACTGCCTCAAAAGAATGCCTTCTATAGAAAGCACTCTACTTTTATTGAATTTATTTGCTTCACATGGCCAGGCTTTTAATTTATATGATAAACTACAGGACATATGACACATCTGCTGATATGATCTCCCTCTTTTTAATGAAACCTGAGGAAATGAGTTGGATGACTTTATAATAGGCTCAGAAATACCAAGGATGCAAAATGCTTTTCAAAAACATTTTAAAGTTTTAATATTATTATTATTTATTTGTGCATACAAGAGTGTTGAGATGGTAATTGATTGACCCAGAAATGCAGTTGCTGTAGATAATTCAACCCTTTGGAACTATGCAGTGCTGAAAGTCGTTTGACCCTGTACAGACATCTAGCATTAGCAACCGTTAATTTCCTGTATTTCTCATCGCTCAGCACAGATATTTATTGTATCACCGAAAATTTAAAATGATTCATCGCAATGTTCCAAACCATTCCTATTGAACCATGAGAGGACGATGAATTTGTCCCCCTGAGTGGACTAAAATGAGATATTTCCAATTAATTATATGACTTATTCTATTTGCTTTTAACATTGGATTTGTGTCCGAGCATTAATGTGAAGCCAGATTTAGCCTGTGTGCAATCATTCAGAGCAGCAGAAGAAGAGCTCCTGAACTCAGTGACCTTATTTCTCTTCCCTTCTCATCCCTTCACAATGTGCAAATCATCCCTGAAGAGCTGGGCGCCTGTCACTCAGGGTGTTTTTGTGGCCACACAGATCAGTGCGGTTTAAAATTCAATGCAGGCCTCCAATAATGCTGCAGAGCACGCCCTTACAGTATCAGCCTACTGTGATGCATTATTATAAGTCCAGCTATAACGTGTCTACATTACGAGCAGTGAACTCCGAATCGGTATGACAGCGATGAGGCACGTACACAGAGAAGCCTGTGATTTATTAATTAATAATACTGGAAGGAGGTATACGGTGCATTAGTGGAGTGAAATGAACAGAAATGTTAATGGATCAAATGGGATCTTGTCATGTGAATATTTCTGGTGCAAAAAATTGGATTGGATTGCAAGATAAGCTCTGGTGCAAATGCAGAGTAGTGGTGCAGGAAATATAGTTGATGCTGATTTAAATCACTTGAGGGCCCTGTTGTTAAGTCAGCCCTGAAGGGATTCTTTTGCTCGGTTCCTTCTCCTGACGAGACCGGATGACTCAGCAGTAATCTGTAGACAATGTGAGAATTGCTTTATGTCTGAAAGCATTTGGAAATCCATTGATCTGGGTAATTCATGACTCATTCAAGGTCCCACCTAACATCAAACTAAACATTTTCCATTCCTTGCCCTCTTACTGTGTTTTTCTGCCAGTCATGTTTTTATTCATGAGAGTTCCAAAAAAGGGTTAATGTGTGTTAATGTAATGTTTTGGCACTGAAAGTGTGTGTAAGTGATGGAGAGACCCCTGCTGGTCTCTTTTTAGCTGTGATTTATGGCCTTATTCTCATCAGCCCCTTGAGGTGGTTAGCAGAACAAAGATGTTGGGAGTCAGCATATCGATGTGGAAGCAGAGAGCAGCATCATATGAGCAGAGAGCCTTAACGATCTATGTCATGCACAAAATCCTACCCTCATTAGACATACCTTTAACATGTGTATATACTCATGCAGTCAATGCATTTGTGAGTTGGTGAAACAAAAAAAGTGCTTGAACATCACATCTCCATATACTTAAACTGCAGTAGATGTTATAAGGACCATGAGTAAAATTCTGTAAATCCATGAGCCTGATAATATAATATTATACACTAATTGCATTCTTTTTTCTTTTGAAAGAAATTAATATTGTTATTCAGCATTAAAGGATGCATTAAATGTCTCAAAAGTGACAGTAAAGGCATGGATAATGTCACAAATGCTATTCTATTCAAATTTCTGTCCATACATGTTATTATGATTTCTGAAGGATCATGTGACACTGAAGACTGGAGTAATGACTGCTGAAAATTCAGCTCTGCCATCCCAGGAATAAATTACAAGAAACACAGAAACATTTCTACATACCCCCTAGCACTCCACTGTGGCCCCCTGATGAATAATGCATTATTATATATAATATAAGTATTCTGAAGCCATATGATAGCTTTTTGTGATGCCACATATGTTTCTCTGCCCTGGTCCTGGTCTCCCTAATCAAACACACCTGATTTAACTCATCAGCTAAGTAGCAGAGACTAGATTTGAATGCTTGCTAAACTTCCCTGGATAGGGCTTTCTATAGGATAAAATGATGACAGGAGAAACTGTGTTCATTTAGCTCTCCCCCAGGAGTGTGAATGACTAGTTGCAGTTTTCCTCACAGTTACTGAACGCACTCCCTGACCCCACACCTGCAGTGGATGAGTAGCAAAAACCCACTCCTTGCAAATACAGAAATGGTTGTAACAAAATAAATTGCAAAATAGAGTGTGTTAAACACCATCAAAACTATGGACTCATTTTGTCTTGTTTTTTTAAGTCTCAATTAGTCAGCTATCATCTTTACTTTCTCATTACTTCAACGTTCCTACCTTTAATGCAAATACCAAGGCAGAGGAGTAGAGGTTAGGTTAGCTGTATTTTAGGGTTGCCAGATCTTACATGGGGGGCAAAGGCATTAGTCTGTAAGCTGAGTCACATCTCCCTCATGGACATCATCAGGTTGGAGGATGTGATGTGATGATGTCATATAGTGAGGGGAGGGGGAGGGGACAGAAAAGGGAGGGGTTGCCCAGGATACGCGGTTTATCTGCAATGCATCAGCAGCTTCCTCTCCATTTTCCTTCTCCCTTTCCTTTCTTTCTGAATATCATACTTAAGCTATTGATAATGTAATACATGCCACTATTGATTAATTAATATTTTCCTAGAAATTCTGAATTTTTTATTACTTCTGCAAATCGGGCGGAGTTTAGCATTTATTTGTGTCTCAAAATTAGCCTGCTCTGTGTGTGGACCCCTCTGTCATGTGACCTAACTAACCAATCCAAACTTGAGTCCTTCATCAGGTGAGAGCGTTCGAGGAGTGTCATCGCATTGCTGATGTCTGTGTCGACAAATCGTCCCTCTCTGGGGACAGGAAAGGAGACCGCTTACCCTTCATAGATTAGATTAGCCAACAAGAGATGACTTTCAGCAGAAATGGATTGGGATACATGCATGCATGCACACAAATACACTTGTATGGACACTTGTCTTTATGTATGTGCAACTATCTAAATGATGCTGTAACTAAGTTGTTTTTTTAATTGCACATCTTTAAATATTCTTCATATGACTAGTTTTAGAGGCTAAATATGTGCACTGATCAATCATCGTATCATAAGAATGTGGAAGGCTTGCTTTACTTTTTGACAAAATGACTTTAACCAGCAGACTAAAACAAATGATAGCAATAACGCATGATAAATGAGAGAGAGAAAGTCTGAGACATAAAAAAGTCTCCATGCTCTGAGATGTCTTACATATAATCGCATTTTGTCACACATGCTCTTTTGGGCCCATTGCTGCGGTTGTGTGTTTGTGTGTGAAGTTATTCCTACTTGAACCATGAGCCAATTCTTTTGGGTATTTTGTTATGCACAACTAGTTCTTAGTTCTCTGTACTAAAAATATAGACCCGAAAGATGAATTTGTTGCGTCTTTTGCTTTGCGGTTTTGCTTTCAAGTCTTTTCTCTCTTGCAAATGCATTTTAATATTATAACTATTTTCTAAATAACTTTTTATAGTTTTTTTTTTTTTTTAAAGAAATCTCTTTAAGACTGCATTTATTTGATCAAGAATAGAAAGCTATTATTACAGTCTTCAGTCACATGATTCTTCAGAAATCATTGTAAAATGCTGATTTGCTGCTGAAGAAACATATCTTATTATTATCAGTGTTGAAACAGTTGCTGCTTAATATTTTCTAAGCTGCATCTGGCACAAAAAAGGTAAATTTACACCAAGGGATCAAGATTTGAACCGCAACTATTCAAAATATGCTGAAAAAGAGCTGAACATGTTCATTTCAGATGTTTCAGTGTAGGCCTACTATTCACTGTAACTGTAATATGAGGCCATGTTTTATTTATTTTGCATCAAATAACCCATGAAACAGTGGAACTAGAGAAGGTCCATAGATAGCAATTGCTTCACCTGCTTGTCAGAGCTGCGGTCCATGCCAGGATCAAGTTCAATACATTTGTCCTAGCATATAGTCAACGTCAAACAATGTCTTAGAAATGCCTAGAAACATGACTGTCAGATCGCCCACACTGTCAGTCACCTCTCGCATACCTAACTGCATGAGCAACTAATAAGATTAATAATTAATTGCACTGAGAAGAGGGATAAACTATTGATTATATAATACATTTGTTCAACTCTTTAAGAAACCACAAGGAAAGGCAATTAAAAAATGAAAAGGGTGGGGATCATAAACCTTTTACTCTCTTGTTTTAAACAGCTGGGAGTCCAGTGACTCCACCGAATGTAAGCAGATTTAAATGTCTAAAGCAGACAACCATCTACACGATAAAACACAAGATAATCAATTCCTTAAGCCACATGCATATAAATGATTCTTTATACCACAATTGTTTATGATGTTAGTAGTTAGAGGGTGCGCGATCCATACTTAATGTATTCATAAAATACTCCATAATATACTTCCCCTCTTGGACTTTGGCTTAAGACAATGTTCTCTAATTCAATTATGTACTGAATATGTATATAAAAAAGCACTCCACAACATAAGCCTGAGAACAAATACCCTATATTTTACATTCTTAAGCTATATGTAAAATGTTAATAATAAAAGGTAGCAAATGAGTTTGTGAAGTGAACTAACTTAGCACGGAAAACCTAGTTTTGCCATATACATTGAAATGTAGAAAGAATGCACAAAAACAATAAGAAGAAAAAAACTAGTTCGATAGGATTAAACGTATAAAATAAGATCCGATTTGGGCCAAATCAGAATCTCCATAACTGAAATAAGTAATCGTTTGGAAATCAAGCTGTCCTGTTGAGTCGATTTAGTCCTTCCTTGATGATTCTCACTTTGCAGCAACTCTGAAGGACACCCTTAGAGAGAGAAAAAAAGAAGCTGTCATTGGGGCGGTACCATTTCACAGTTACTATTATGTACCTTTTGGGCACTAATATGCACCCTTTTTTAGGAACAAAAGTGTAGCTTTTGAATATGTACCACCCCAGCGACAGCTTTTTTTCTGAGAGTGCAAAGAATCAGATTGAATCCAGCTCTTTATGAACTGCTATCAAAAAAAATATGATGGTAGGCATTAATTTTTCTGCATTTTTCATTGGCCTTCATTATTTAAACATATTTCTAAAAAATAAATAAAAAGTATTGTCTTACACCTTTATATGGAAGAAATCAAACTTGCTCAGCTGTATAAGCAGGATAATATTATATCAAGGCATAATATTGAATTAATGCATTGGCATTTGTACATTTCAAATATGTCTAACATGTCCGAAAATTTGGTATGGTATAGCACAGCACAATATAATACAGCATTGCATTTATTGTTCACCCCATGTGCTATGCTGTTTTATGATGTCCTGGATTATATTGAGCTGTGTTGCACTTTCAGTATATATTATATTGTGCTGTGCTGTGCTATACCATCCGTTGCTTAACTCTGCTGCGTGGCCTGTCTTGTAATTGTTAAAGAGGTGGCCTCATTGTCTCATATATTCTCAGAAAAAAAAAAACCTAGTACAAAATTTGTCACTGGGACAGTATCCTTTTAAAAGCTTTGTGTCTTATTTATCCTTACATTATTCATATTAGTACCTTAAAAATACTTATTGTACCTAAATATACACATTAGTATCTAAATGGTACATATTAGTACCTTTTACATGTCCAGTATGTCTGTATTTTTTGTTTCTTGTATGGGCTCTCTGCCTTCAAGCAGCTTCTATCAGTACGTAATAGAACAAACAGATCTCCCCAGTTTCATCTCAGTAATTAGTTTTTGTCTTGGCTAGAGCCATTTAGATAATGAATGTTTACACAGACAAGCTCAACATGCCAGGAGTTTCTGAAATGAACTTGGACTATTTTGTTCAACCACCTCTTCCTCTATTTCATAAAAATAATGTCAGAATATAAAACATACTCTTATCCATGTGAAAAATATCATTTTGCAGCATTTCCTTGGGGAGCAGGAGGAGTATGTGTGGATTAGATCACTGCAGAAACAGGTGAGGGTGGAGACCTTGAATTTTCCATAGGGTGATGCCACTGGACAGGTACTGAACCGACTTTGAGATATCTACATTCTCTTTCTCCTTCCTGCAGGCGCAGTATCTGATATTTCTTTAAACACTGTAATGCAATGCTGTCTCACCTCACGGGGTTAGGGATATTGATGTGATTAGTTTTATGGCAGCAAGGGGCAGCAAACCTGTCTCACTGCAGCCGTGAGTCGCACCCAGAAACCCCAGCTGGCCCACAATAACATGCAAATGAAAAAACAAATAGAATCAAAGAAACATAATATGGTTTAATGTGATGCAAGTCATGCTGCAACAATAAAGCACAGATCAACTCTACAATAACCCACCACTGCATGCCTGAAAATATGCCAAATAACACTGTACAAATAAGAATATTGTAGCTGATATTTTATTACTTTATCAGTCAAATCAATGTAGGGTAATATATATATATATATATATATATATATATATATATATACAGACATATATAGGGAGTACAATATGCTATATTTATGTTATTATTGTTAAATATTTTATTGGTGTTCCAAATAAACAAATTTTGTAAAGTGTAGTGAAGTACAGCAGAAATCCCTGTGAACGGGAACCCATGGTTTCTGCTGCTGTTTGCTCTGGACCGGTCTGAGCTGGGGGGAAATGTGCTGTGTCCAGTAACTGATATCTGATGTGAGATGGAGGTGTAATTGATAATGGTGCAGCCTCTTTTCTGCACTGCAGAGCTGCTTTACTTCCTGCGTGTTCATCTAAACCTGTGTTTGTGTGTGTGAGATTTTTTTTTGGTGGTGCTGTGTTACATTCAGCTACAGATAATGCCGCCATCTGTTGGGCAGCGAGAGCACTGGTCCACTAGTGCTGACTTGCATACTTGAAAAATTCTGCTGAGACAGCTGCATAAGAAGAGAGCATACTGGTTTCATCTCCAAAATGGTTTCAAAACATAGTTGCATATTTCTCATAAGAGCCATAGCTAGAGCTGTCTGTGGGCTATGAGATGATTTGAGGTGACCTTGGGAAAATGCATTCTGTGGAAGAATGGACAGAGGGAGGAATATTGCTTAGTGGAAAACGTGAGAAACTGAGGGGAAATGGAAGGGAGAGGGAGAAGACTAAGAGAGAGAATAAGACAAAAGGAATTAAGTGTTATTTGTGTTGTTCCATCTTCTTGCTTTTACATTCAATATGGAGGTACCGACATTCTTTTTTGAAGTGAGAAAAATAGATTAAAACTAAATTAGTATTATTTAATAGTTAGCAGATCAACATTAAGTCTTAGGAAAATGTGTCAAATATTTAGCACCGCAAGAATGTCATAAGAGCTTTAAACAAATAAAAATTATTTGAAGTACCACAAAACCACTGACTTCATCTATACTGGAGTCTAAATGTTTAAGACTTAGGCCACAAGAATAAGTTGAACTTTAGGTTTTTATGTGATGGAATCAAGTGAATAACTAACTAGAACTAAAAAAGGAGCGGCAAACAAAGCAGTGAGCAGGAGGAATGGCACACAGTGATGCAGGAGGAGGTTCTGGAGGAGGACGACAAACAAAATCCTGGGAGGTGGCGGTAAAGGAGAGGACAAGGGAGGAGCCTTGAGCAGGTGGAGCATGTGGCACTTCAGAGCCCAGCCACTGCAGAGTCGATGGAGGGAGGAGCCAAGGTGGAGGCCATGGTGGTGATTAAGACGACACTGATGGAGGAGCCCAGGATGGAGAGCCAAAAAGCCAGGGTTACACAGTGGGTACAGAGGGCCAAGTTGGAGTCGATGGCTTCTGCGACTGAAGAGGAGATCCAGAAGACCATGGTGCAGCCAGAGCGACTGAGGACCAAGGAGGAGCTGGAGGGAAGGACAAGCCGGACAGAGCCAGAGGAATTGAGGGATGAGGTGTGGAAGCCAGAGGTGTGGAATCCCATATAGATGAAGGGTCGACAACTGACCAAGGTAGAGCTGGAGGGATGAGGTAGCCTGATGTAGCCAGAGGGAAGACAGGTCACAGCAGAGATGAGGGTGCTAGGAGCCAAGGTGGAGCCACTGGGTCGAAGGGCCGAGCTGGAATCCAGGACTCTGAGGCTGAAAGTGGAGACAGGGGATCTTCAAGCCAAGGCAAGACAAGGCTCCAGGATGGTGCCATATTGGTTGAGCTGAGAGGCTTACAGAAACCAGTGGAGACATGGCAGCAGAACTGCAAATATATAGAGAGGCAGCAGAGGGAAGCTGGGTGGGAACACATGGGGCTCAGGAGATTCAGGGCTGGACAGAACTAGTGGGAAGACAGATACAGGGCAACACATGAAATTATCCACTTCAACGTCATCCAAAATGCTTGCAGAGAACAGTTGTAGCTCACTTCAGCAGTGGGATGTGGGCGGAGCTTCTTTCCAGTCCCTCATACTTCACTACTACTACCTTCAGCATGTGTGGTGTTGCTGGCTCACACAGCTGGTCAGACGCTTCAGTCGGCTCAGGCTCATGACATGCTCAGTCACTTCTTCTCACGCTGGCTCTACAGTCGTGGTGGGCTCAGGCAGACGTTCTGTGTTGTTGGGTGATGGTTGGCTAGGCTCTGGATTTGCCTCAAACTGCAGGTTGATCCACATGAAACTAAATTTGTGTGGTGCTATTTAGGCCAGCGTGCAGGAATGAGCAAAGGCCCTCATTCGGGAAGGTGGCCTGATGTGCGAGACCTCAAGGCACAGCAGGTTAATGGTGGCAAAGTGATTCATAGACAAAAAAAACTGTCAAAAATAAAAAATACAACTACATTTGGGCACACTGTTTCTTCCTTTAGGTCGGGTCTTCTGTCACAAGTTTGTTTGGCAATCAAACACACAACAATGACACTCCAATAGATTTTAATAATCCAAAAAGAGAACCAATTTTACACAAAAGATGCAACACTGAACTCAAACCGAACAGAAATTAAATAGTGAAGAAAATGATGAAATCAAATGAATAACAATGACAACATAAAGGAGTGGGAAACCCTGCAAAACACAAACATGAGTGTGTGACAACATCTGACATCATAGGGCCCGTTCTTCGAAAGTCGCTTATTACATCCGAGATAAAATTTCACATCCAAGATGATATCATCGCGCTAATCAGGATCTGGATAATTCGGTTCTTCGAACGCTCCTGTTGTTGATGATTAGAATGGCTGGATTGAGTTATCTGAGATAACTGACAATCATCAATGCAGCGATTGGCTGGCGGCAAGACAGCAACATAATGACATCATATAATTTAAAAAGACACCTGAAGAAAAACTTTTTATAAGGAAATAGACAAGCGAACAAAACTACATAAATGTTATAATAGATATATTAAATGTGAACTGTTTTTATTTTTTATTTAAATGATTGTCCCTGGATCAATAGGATACTCTTGTAATGAAGTAGCGTTAGTAGCGGACATACTTTAAGTGTCAATTCTGCTTAAAAATATGCAATCTAATCTTGTTTACATGAAATAAACTGCTCCTGAGCAGGGTGAGCTACGAAGAACCAAATAATCCAAGATCATGCCAAATCGTCAATAATCAAACCCAGCTAGCTGAGTTAGCTACGTACGAAGAACGGCCCATACTGTTCATCTGAGATAATAATAACAACAACAACAGTTTAGTGACCTACTATACAGTAGTGCATAATTTTTTATATTTCTTAGCAGTTTTACACTATAATAATAAATTGATAAAAATCGTAGTGTTCAATTTCCTCCACGTTTGAAATCCCGGATTTTCATTGTGCTCTCAGAGTTTTGGACCCCACAGTCAGACTGCTTTGACTAGCCTTTATATTGCATCACCAAAGAAATATAACGATATAAGTAGGGGCTCCATTTTAAGGAGGAGCTTTTTCAAATGTGAAAACTTTTTTGCTTTCATCCCACATAGTTTGACTGCTGTTTAATTCACCCTGCATTGCTTTGAGATAAAAGACACAGCAGTATAGACCATAGAGCTCTTCTCTCTCCTCTCTGGGGAGATGCAAGCTTTGTGCTCCTTCTCCGAATGCTGTGGTAGTGAAGAACTGTGTGTGCCTCTGTTAGTCATGGTGCATTTGACTGAACCTCATAAGATCGGTATATTAATAGTATATTTAAAGTTAAGTGTTTGTTCATGCAATTTTCGATCATTTGTAATTTATTCTTCAATGCATGCTAACAGTTGTTTTTGCAATTTGCAATCATAAATATATTTCTTTCTGATTAATAATAATTTTCATCTGATACTTTTTACTGATCAATAAATGCGATAATTTGGATATTTCTTTATTTCTTAATATATTTAATTTTTATTTGATTTATTACATGCATCAATCCTGTATTGTATGTAAATGGTTAACTGATTCCACAAAGGTGAAAGAGGTCTCTGAAAACCATCAATAAGCAATTAAAAGCTCATTAACTGTTGACTTAAAGATGTCAGTTGCAGACTTTTGACAGACAGTACTTAAGTCTTAATACAACTTCTTTTTAGCTCTCTCTCTCTCTCTCTTTCTCTCTCTCTCTCTCTCTCTCTCTCTCTCTATCTATCTTTCTCTCTCTTTCTCTTTCACACTCCTTCTAGCATTTAATCTTTCTCGTTTTATCTCCTCTCTTACATTTATTCGTTCCACTGGGCCTCATTTGTTCATCTTGCATTAATCCCTCTCCTCAAATTCTCAGCCAACGCCCAGCTTCTGCAATACTGCAGTCTCTCGTAATCCAAAAGTCTCACCCCTCCCCTTGAACACTCTGTAGTTATCTGCAGTGAGGAGGAGGGTGAGAAAGAAAGATGCCGTGAGGAAGAGCACACCTCACGACTCATGCTGCTGCTGCAACACGCAAGGATCACAGCAAGATTCTCGCAGTTCATCACAATTCATTCAGTCACTCAAGCTCTTAGAGTCTTGTAAATTTACACAGGAATGCAATTCATAACTTACATGCTCTCTCTCTCTCTCTCTTGCTTGCATGACTGTCCTCCCTCAGGCCTCTCATTAATCAGAGCTCTCTAACCTACTGCCCTCGGACAGGAGAAACAGCATGAAGTCCTAAGTTGAAATAAAAAAACAAACAAACAAAAAAGAAAACTCTTGGGACCTACTCTAAGATGGCCCTTTACATCACAGTTTGTGTGATGTGAATTATTTATATAATTTATTATTTATATAATTTATTAATATAATATGAAAAAAATCTTCATATAATTGATCCTAAACATAAACTATCCTTTTATGTTATATTGCAAAACATTCAAAAAAATTACATATAGAACATATTATTTTAGTATCAGTGTTACACTATTACAATATTTGTTCAGGATTAGATTTTTTTAAAGCTTTTTAGATTTATTTGGTTTTAGTAATTTTACAAATTTTAATAATTAAACAGTTATTTTATATACTACAATATATATAGATAAGAGTTTCATATTTATCAGACACTTTTATCCAAAGCAACTTACCCTATTCAGGCAATTTTTTTTTTTTTCCAGTATGTGTATTCCCTCGGAATTGAACCCACAACCTTTTGCACTGCTAACTCAATGCTCGACCACTGAGCTACAGGAATAATTCTTATTGAACAATGACAGCACTCTTTTTTTTTACTCACACATCCAAATATGTGACATTCGGGAAATAAGAGGAAATAAGAGAAAATATTTCAATGTATAGTAACCAAATCCTGCTGGGCGATTGCACTTTAATTTTCAAACTCAGTAGGACACAGTTAAATCCATTTATTTTGTGATTTTACTGACTTCATTAACTTGACATGACAATGTCTGACTTTTTACACAGTAGTTTTGACAGGTGGCCTACAAGTTCTAGAAAATGGCATATTATCAGTCCAGCCTGGGATGCACTAAACTGGTGAGTAACTGAGGACTTCTTTCAGACCGGGCCTTAATTCAGTCAGTAAAATAAAGAGCCTTCAATGGAATGGAACATTGCTCAAGATATTTCTAATTGATTAGAATAGACTGTGCAATTCTTGAAAACTCCTACCTTTTAGATTATTGGCTATAGATTATATGAGGTTTCAGAGGAGCATGTCAGAAAGATGCTTGAACAGGACAAGTTACCAAGAGGAAATGGCCGAGCAGAAGCTAATGCAGTGTCAACAACATTCAGATGTCCAATAAGCAAAATACTATATTTAGAGTAGAAAAATAAGATATTTGATGAGTTCAGCATGTGAAAGGCTTTATAACAGAGGTCTACAGGTTTAATGGATCAATATATTGTTGTCGCACTGAACAAGCCCATGCAAGGCTAACAAATCTGCTGTAATGTAATGCTGGGTACACGTCGACCATTCGCAGTTGTTCTCAAGGGGCGTCGTAATTTAACCTGCATGAGCTTCAGCAGATTTCCGAGCAGGACACAAGAGAATCAGTTCGATACGGCCGATTGGGAGGCTCCAAAACACACTGGATACATTAGCGCTTTGCAGGTAAGAGTCAGCAAAAACAGAAGCATCTTAATGTGAATGACATGAAATTCTACATTCTATACCTGTGTCAGTGACAGACAGTTCACATCCACTGTCTCTCACTCCAAGTGCAAAAGCACTGCATTAAGGAGAAGCAAAGACGAATGTCTGACTGATCCAGCAGCAGTAATCATTTCAGCTGATTTTGCACACAAAAGGAAATGATTCCTCTTGACAGGCAATGTTGTTGCAATATTGAGTTTTTGGCTCATAAGTCTCATAAAGGTTTTCTGAGTTCTTGCCCAGTGTTTTGTGCCAAATGAATGCTTTGATTAATGCCATGGGGTTATTGCTGCAGATTCTCATTTTCCAACCTATTACTCATGACAACAGGCAGTTTCATCATGACATAAATTACAATTGTGTCTCTTAACACATTTCTGTCCTTATTTGTTACAGACAGCAGCTGTAGACTTATATGTAACTCACTTAGAATGATTTTATTTTTTCATAATGGATTTCTGAATAGATTTATTGTTAATACAATAAATGTTAACTATGATGCTCCAATTATATGTTCTTAATTAGATTGATTATTAGATTAATTAGATGCACCAAAGTATTAATTGCTGAAATTTGGAGAATTAGAAAAAATTTAATTCGAAATAAAGTACAGTGTGATGTTTAAGCCTTTTCACTGACATGCTGAGAAGGAAGTTTAACTGTTTTACTTATCTTATCTTAACTTATCTTTCTTTTTACATGACCTATTTGTATAGTTGTACTTTATATCTTATCTGTCTTTAATATTCTGCTTTTAGTGTTATCTGTATGCATCATGGGTCTG
Organism: Carassius carassius; assembly: GCF_963082965.1. NCBI lineage: Eukaryota > Metazoa > Chordata > Actinopteri > Cypriniformes > Cyprinidae > Carassius > Carassius carassius. Next base: position 9,448,517 of record NC_081801.1, read on the forward strand.
AGAGTAACGCAATGTCAATTATCTGTATGTATGTACTATACATATGGAAGAATTGACAATAAAGCAGACTTGACTTGACTTTTTTGTCCTGTGCTGCCCTCTAGCGGTGAAAGCATTATTATTACCTGTATATTCCCAATATGAGAAAAAATCATTTATCATATTATATCTTAAAATACCCCCTTTACTTGTATGTAATATATACCATAATAATCCTTTTTTTTGTGTGTGTGTTTTTTTCTCTCGAAGATGTTTATTTTTCAAGATTTCAAGTAGTCCAAAGTGCTCTAAACGAAATCACAAGCAGAAATCTAGAAAGCTTTTGATTCGAATACATTCATGACAGAGCACTTCTCTGACACGATCGTAAAACTTCCCGAGAGCATATAAATGAAAGGCCCAGAGTTGGCTTAATAAAAAGTCCTCAGAATAAAGGAATGACATTGTGGCATTGTTTTGTCTGTATCAGGGGTTTCAGTCCTGCCATGGATTACCCAGCATCTGGTGCCCTCATACTGAAATTCAAAAGGCAGCTAGGCAGCTAAGAAAGTATCAGTTTACACTGTGAAAAAATGTATAGTATAAATATGCTTAAAATATTAATAATAATTTGTAATGTACTGATAGATGTATTATTAAATCATTTTTATTATGATTTTTGACACTATTTTATCATAAATTATATTTTATTATTTGGAGTTACGTTATTCTAATTTATTTAGTTAGTTTAATATGATTCTTTATTATATTTATTTATTATATTTATTTTATTTATTCCACGCAATTTTCTCACTTGCCTTATATTACTGATCACTGATCCACTGGGCGGCGCTACTAATTTATCAAAGTGCACGTTTCTACAGATGACGTTCCGCGAAGAAGCAAGAACGGATTTGCTCTCCCAGAATGCCTTTCACTTCCTCTTCTCTTCCGCGGCCTGTGAACGTAAGTGTCCATAAGCATCCCACTGCACCAATGTCCGAAATAATCCCTTTTGTATCACCATCATCACAAGTTTTTATGTCGAAATAACACATCGACATATTTATTTAGGTTATGTTTAACGGTTTCAGAGAATATGACTCGTCGATTAAGCGAAATTTCTAATGTTATTCGACGGTCACCCGTTCTCGGGAGTCGTAACAGGGTCTAGATGAAAGTCGTTGCATGTGCGTGTTTACCAATGAAAATCTGGATTCTAAAGACAGTAGATAGAAATTGTAGCCAGAGCCAGACATGGCAGTTTCTGTCTGTATTGTCATGCTGTGCACATATAACTCACGCTAGTGTCAGAATGTTTAATTTTTGTTGTCTTGTTTGTGTTTGTCTTCTATGCCTGTTCTAACCATCTGGTGTCTTTCATTCTCTAGATCTCTGAAAATGGTCCGCTACTCACTCGACCCAGAGAACCCGACTAAATGTGAGTCGACAGCTACGTTTTGAACCATATGTCTGTTATGTATTGAACTTGTGTAGTAATTGTTTTTGTGTGCTACAGCATGCAAGTCGAGGGGCTCCAACCTTCGAGTTCACTTCAAGGTAAGAATGAATCCACTCATGCTACAGTCTAAAGCAGGGAGGTCCTGCTCCTGGAGGGCCACTGTCCCACAGAGTTTACCTGAAAACGTAAACACACTTGAACCAGCTAATTAAGGTCTTACCGGGCATCTTAGAAAGTGTGTTTGTTTGGGGTTTGAGCTAAACTCTGCAGGACACGGTCCTCCAGAACAGAGTTTGGACACCCCTGGTCAGGGGCGCTGCACAAGATCCCGGGCCCTATGCATAGGCAGTCCTAATGGGCCCCCCTCCCCTTGAAAATATATATTACAGACTTTTCAAGGGCCCTCTCTTCCTTTGGGGCCCTGGTAATCAGTACTGGTTTTACCCCCAGTCCAGCGCCCCTGCCCCTGGTCTAAAGGCTTGTCAATATGCTGACATTCAATGATGCGTCTGGAACTTGCAGAGTGAAGCCTTGTTTTATCAAACTATAATCTGAATTAATTTTCTCCATAGGAATGTAAAAATTGGGACTTGTGATTTGACTAAACTAATTCTGAGATTAATCAAATTAGAAGCTTTGTTTTGGAGCAAAAAAGTTTTATATATTTGGGTTTTGAGGGAGCTATGCACTAAAAACTTAGTTCTCAGACATATTTTTTTGAATATATGCATACATAAAAATATTTGCAAGTGTTGTATTGAGGTTGACTTGATTTGCATCCCTTGCAATGCTTCACGATTGTGCTGATTCATTGATCACATGATGCTGTTTGTTGGTAAATTCCAGTAGCTACTTTAATTACGGAAGTGTAATTCTTCACTGGGAACTTTTTATTTGCAATCTCACACTTATGGGTTGTCATTGTTTAACCTCTGAACTCAAGGAGGGAATGAATGAGTTTTTTTTTTTAATGGTACTCACTGTCTGCTCTCTATATCTGGATCGTGTTACTTATAGGATAAGCAGATGTTGCAAATGTATGTTGTGGCTGCAATAATAACCAACTTAGGACACATGTGAAGGGACTAACAAGGACTAAGTTTTTTCTGAGTAACCACGTTTCTAGTTTGTAAAGTGATGGAGGCTGGTTTACTTGGTAATCTGTTATTTAGTGTTGTCTTAATGTTTGGTCCTCAGAACACCCGTGAGACCGCTCAGGCCATCAAAGGCATGCACATCCGCAAGGCTAACAAGTACCTGAAGGATGTGACTGTAAAGCACCAGTGTGTGCCCTTCCGTCGTTACAACGGTGGTGTTGGCCGCTGTGCTCAGGTGAGCTTTTGTGTTATTGTAAAGCTGCCTTTTAAAACAGTTCAGTCCATGTTGCTGTGATGACCATCTTAGGACACCTTTGGAATTCACAATGAAAACACCTTTTAGTCTGAGCAACATGTACAAGTTTGGGTTTGGTTAAAAAAAATGCTCACCAAGGCTGCATTTATTTGATCAAAAATAAAGTAAAATGGCAATATTGTGCAATTACAGTTCAAAGTTTTGCTCAAACATGTATCAGTTTAGATTTTTTTTTTTTTTTAGTTTAGAGTCTTTACTGTCTCTTTTGATCATTTTAATACATTCTTTATGAAAAGTATTCATTTCTTAATTTATCGACCCCGAACTCTAAAATGATAGTGTAGCTCAACGTGTTACTCAAATTAAGAGAACTTAAGCTTACTTGTGATGTTTTTCATTTTTAGGCCAAACAGCATGACTGGACTCAGGGACGTTGGCCTAAGAAAAGTGCTGAGTTCCTGCTCCACATGCTGAAGAATGCAGAAAGCAATGCTGAGCTCAAGGTAAGACTGTACAAGTCATTACACTATGAATAAATATTTGTCAGGCTTAGACAGCGTTGTTGCTTCAGTGTATGATTTAAAACTAGTTTGCATGAATGCAGCTTTCACTACCGTACAGACTTTTTCATGCTACATTGGGATCTTGTAGGGTTTGGATGTGGACTCTCTGGTGATTGAGCACATCCAGGTGAACAAAGCTCCAAAGATGCGGAGGCGTACTTACCGTGCGCACGGACGCATCAACCCCTACATGAGCTCCCCATGCCACATCGAAATGATCCTCACTGAGAAGGAGCAGATCGTTCCCAAACCAGAGGAAGAGGTTTCTCAGAAGAAAAAGGTATGGACGTTAATGTTCTTCTGAAGTAAAAACAAACAAACAAACAAACCGTACACTTGGCTGTAGTGATGACATCTTAGGACACCTTTGGAGTAACAATGAAAATAATTGTTTTCTGAGCAGCCGTTGTGCATTAAATGTGTGGAGGACTTGATATCTTAGTAGCTGCTTTTGGTTGAGTGCTCATTAACCCATTTTTTTATTGTCTTCACAGGTTTCTCAGAAGAAACTGAAGAAGCAGAAACTTATGGCTCGGGAGTAAATGTAAATAAAGTCCAACATTCGTACTACAGAATGACTCCGCTCCTGTTTTTATTTATTGACTTGGGTATATTGCCTTAAAGATAACACAAGTAAGCTTGTGGTTAAAACCACTGTCATTTAAAAGACAATTTGGTAGAATAGAAATGTCCAAAAATACAAATCTATTTACTAATGGGTCTAATAAGTGGTGCAAAAGGTTGTTGTTTTATTCTACAGTCTGTGAACCTCTATCATTGAGAACTTTTGAGTGTGCTCTGTCAGAAAAATGTCTCATGGTGTTTGGCTTGGTGGTTAAAGATCAAGAGTTTGTGATAAAACCTTGAGTTTACTAAAGAATCTAAATTATGATCTTCATACATTTAATACATCCCTTCTTGTCCAATTAAATGTTGACAAATTGTACAAACAGCAAAGTCAACCAGAGTTTACATGAGTAGTATTGATGGTAATACATTATATATCAAATAAAAATTAACTCTGTATATGTGTAGGAAGTATAATGCATACACAATTTTTAGGAGGCTGAGTGAAATTTAGGTTTTGGCCATTATAAACTGATTTGCCCCTCCAAGCATTCAGTGTTAGATTCACCAGTAGAGGGCAGTGTAGCACTTTGAATCCGTTCCTCGTCTTACAGGTTCTTGGTGCTTGTTTTTGCCGTCTCGGGGGTTATTTATACTACTCCTTAAAGCTGCAGTCCGTAACTTTTTGACGCTCTAGCGGTTAATAAACAGAACTGCTTGCGTCTTGCGGAAGAACATTGTAGCCGGAGCTACTTCTCTCTGTTTATGTCTATGAAGAATCACAAAGGTACCGGGTTACTCCGCCGCGGTACCCGCGAAGTCATCTAAAATAGTCCGAATATAAACACTTATTATAGATGTACCCTAGTGAATCAGGACAGGCTAAAAACACGGTTTGGAAAATGGATTCATGGTGTACTCGCTTATTATATACAATTTGTAAATCTTGAACACAAAAAAAGTTACGGACCGCAGCTCTGATTGGCTGGATGAATTTCTGCAAATGGCAATAGGACCACTGGGAGGAGCCAGAGGAGCTTGATTTTTTTCACAGATTATCTGTCTCATATTATACTGTCAGGACATAATGACAGGTTTCACAAATACATTTTTACAAAAGTTACCTACTTCAGCTTTAAGGAATTTAGTAGTCTAATTTCTAATATAAATAGTTTGTAACCGTTTTTGTAAATTTGCTTTTGTAAAATGTTTAGTGCATTATGTTTATGCAGTATATATATATATATATTCATATTCTGTAATCAAATCAGTCTCTTTTTAATGAACTAAACTGCTGATTGTGTGTTGTAAATTAGGTAGTTCAAATCTCTTTACTGTAGATACAGCTTTCTGTGGCTGGCATATATACAGAGGCAGAAACACAGAACCTTTGAGGACACAGCTGTGAGTTTCTAATATTTCACATTTATTAAATTGGCATTTAGTTTATTCAGACGAAACACCGCAAAATTAGAGAAAATTGACAGAGAGGGTTTTGATGAGGTGGTAGAAAACATATTCACCTTAGATCTCAAAGTTGAAGTAAAATGATAGGGTTTATTCGAGCTTCATAATTCTGTGATTGTCTCGTGATTCATTTGTAGATTGTTTAAACCCTGTCCACAGAGACTTTTAAGCTCAGAAGATATCCGACTGCCTCACATGACCAGCACGCATACAGATGTCCCTTTATTTAAGAAATAGATCTCAAATTGACTAGATTGATTTTGTCCGCCTTTTGTATTTAATAGCGGGTCGGATGGCAGCTCTTTTAATGTGCAAATGAGAACCAATAAGAACAGACTCCTAAATTCAGTTCAGACACTCAGCTGACACGGGCCACGTCACTGCGGCCTTAGCCAATCACATCCCACCGAGCCCCTCTACTTTCCCAGGCACGCTCTCAAAGTTTTGACTTTTTGCAGCAAAAGACAGCAGGTTGATGAAAATGTTTTATTATCTTCTAGATCCTCATGTGAACTACCCAGAAAGACTCTCTTTTTATTTATAGATTTCAAAAACACTCGTTGAAAGGACGCCGCTCTGTATATATAATGCCATATTTGCTGAACTGAACTGAAAAAAGGAATGGATTTTGTCAGAGGAGATGGGTGTGAAGCTTCGGTAACGTTATACCTGATTGGGATTTTTTAGAGAAATATTGTTTTTTTTTCTAAAGGCTTGAGGTTTTTTTTTAGCCATTTTCTTTTCTCCATTCGCTCCTCTACGTTTGTTTTTTTCTTTTTCTCTCGTTTTGCTCTGGTCTCCACCGTCTTGCTTCTTGCGCAATATTTAGGTAGTTAAAGTTGTAGTTTCTTGGTAATGTTAGCGGTGGGGCAAATGGACGGGTCTCGCCAGAGCGCTTTCCTACTCAATACCCCACCTTTGGCTGCTCTACACAGTATGACCGAGATGAAGGCTCCACTTTACCCAGCCTACCCGTTATCTTCCACTGGACCAGCATCCTCCCCTTCACCGACAGCTACCTCTCCGAATCCAGGCGGAATCCCGGTCTCGTCCCCGGGGATCAAAACATCCACTGCACTTTCGACTCTCGGTGCTCAGTACTCAATCGCCACACCTCACGGAATAAACGACATCCTCAGTCGACCCTCGGTGGTCACCGGAGCGGCGGCGGCATCTTCTCCCGCTGGAATCTTGTCTGGACTGCCCCGGTTCAGCAGCCTGAGTCCTCCGCCGCCTCCTGGGCTGTATTTCAGCCCCGGTGCCGCAGCCGTGGCGGTGGCTCGCTACCCGAAACCTCTGACAGACCTTCCAGGCAGAACCCCGATATTCTGGCCTGGAGTTATGCAAAGCCCACACTGGAGAGACGCCAGATTTGCGTGTTCGCCACGTAAGTGCACGATAAACTTTTTGGAAGGCTACTAGAGATCCAAAATATTACGATAAGCACAAACATAAATAGGATGTAATAATTAAATACGCTGATTTTTTTTTTATCTTGCCCCTCACAGATCAAAACTCAGTGCTGCTGGACAAAGATGGGAAAAGGAAACACACGCGACCAACGTTTTCCGGCCAGCAAATATTTGCCCTGGAAAAAACATTCGAGCAAACGAAATATTTAGCCGGACCTGAGAGAGCGCGACTGGCCTACTCTTTAGGAATGACAGAGAGCCAAGTCAAGGTAAGACAGTCCTAATAGTTTGTGTTTGACAAGGAAAAATCTTGACTGATTCGATTCTTCATTATCATTAATCCATGGAACATAATAGTAAATGTGTTTATTCAAACATTTCTATATATCTCTTTAATTTACAACTTTTATATAGCCTAGGCTACAAACTAGCCTATTTATTTCTATACATCAGGTTATTAATGCAATTTAATACAACGAATAAATGTGACTTAATGTAGGCTTGGTCTATTGTTTTCATCCATATAAAAGTTATTCACGCATTACATTAATTTTAAGTTATTAGGTTTTGTTTGAAAAATTGCAACGTGCACCACATTAATTGTTTATTGCAATTATTAGAATAAAACACTTGAATTGCATACAGAAGCCTGTTCTGTTAAAAAATATTTTATTTATTCTTACAGACTGCAGGTGGTTATAGGCCTATTACAGATATTTAACTCCTAAACTATTTAACTCTTCAATAAATAGCTACTCACGTTATTTATTTATTTATGTATTTTTCCAGCTTTTTCAAGTTAGGCAGGAAAAGTCTGTTTAATTTGTTTGATATTGTTAAATGTTTCTGGGCGAAAATTTTATTGATTCCCATTTGTTATGTCGACTTTTTGATGGAGATAAACCCTTATTTCTGTGTGGATTAAATCACGTTTTCTCTCATTTTCGTTGTAAAGGTGTGGTTTCAAAACCGAAGAACAAAATGGAGAAAACGGCACGCCGCTGAAATGGCCTCGGCGAAGAAAAAACAAGATTCAGAGACCGAGAGGCTGAAAGGGGCTTCGGAAAATGAAGACGACGACGACGACTACAACAAACCTTTAGATCCGAACTCGGACGATGAAAAAATAACGCAGTTGTTGAAAAAACACAAACCAAATTCAGCTCTTATCATTCACACGTCGGAAAACGAGAGCTCGTAAAAATAGAAACTGGAAATGGGTTGTCAAATCCTTCAAGAATAATGTAGGCTACTGTTTTTTTTACCAAGTTTGGGCTCTGGTTTGAGAGGAAGGATGCAAATCAGAGGAATATGCACTATTGGTGGAGCTGAACGTGCATCAGTGTCTGCAATAGACACGTTTCAACATATAGACAACGGTACTTTTGTAAATTAACGGCGTGAGTTGTATCGCATAGGAATTATATTACTGTGAATATTTATGTGTAAAATATTTTGAATAGTAAACATGCCAGAATTCGTTCATTTCGATTCAGTTTAATTTTTGGTTTAGGCTTTGTGATTTGCATTTTCATATCATGAATTTGTATAGGGCTAGGTGCTGATCACCCCGAGTTATTATTATTATTTTTTTCTATGGGTGTAAGTTGCCTCAGCTCTTTGATTCTTAAAAATAATCAACAATGGAAATACAGAATCATTTTCAGAATTTACCATTAAAGGTAAAAGACATCTGAGCGACAGGCTAAATGAAGGCTCGGTCAAGAGATTGATTTGGCCATAACACGTGTAAATAAACAAACACCTAACCATATATTTGTAATATAATGTGTTCGTTTCCCAATGTTAGGATGTTTCCTTCATTTATTTTTATTTTTTTGTCATGATTAATTTATAATATTTTAAGTTTGTAATAGTGTTTGAATCCTGCAGAAATGCGCCTGGCAGGTTCGTGTGTATTGCACTTTTATTTAATAAAATGTTTAACATATGGGATATTTTTCTTTTTGTTATTATTAAATCGAGTATAAATATTTTGTGTATAAATTACCTACATCAGCGTTTTCAAGCATTAATAAATATGCTTGCTGATGGTTGATCAATTATTTTTGAAAGTGTCTTTCGCTTCGGTTAGAACCTGTCTCACTTTTTAAGAGTTATCAAGATGGCAACGCTTATTCAAATACATTTTAATATTTTGTATAATTATTATTATTAGCCAATTATTCGCTTTTAACAGCCAAATTCAGTATTAATAATCATGTTCTCCCTTATAGCTCTGTGAGAGCACATATTTACATAATAGTTTTATTATAAAGACGCCATGACTCTACGCACTTACATTAAAATTAGCTACATTTTCGCAAAAAGTTCGATCATTGAGAAATGTCAATGAAAAAGGTCATGGGGTACAAAAAATAGGCGGGATAGTGAAAGTAGAAATTAAGCGTTTTTTGGCGGTCCTCAACTGATCGCGTCACTGCTTCAATATGTCAGCTGATTCGCGCGATTTGATCATGTTCTTTGGAAATTGGAAATCACTCAACCGATTTGTTCTCAACAAACCAACAGAGAAATATAATTCATAAAGTGAGATGATTCAGGCTACCACACACAGTTGTAGCGTACTATCAGAAAATATGTTGAGCGGGTATTTTTGAAGGACAACAGGTCCAGTGCTTCTCCACAGGTTACTCTACCCAAATGAGTCACTTTTTGGAAGCGGAATTTGGAATTTATCGTTGCAGACAGACCCCCAGTTTACCTAAAAAATGTATTAATTTCGAAACATACTAAATTTAATTTGCACGCATTTAATCTTTTTACACATTAATTTATTATGATGTACAACTTAGATGTAACATTAAGGGTCCATAACTGCCAAATAAACGAAATGGTTTAAAACTGTTATTAATCTTAAAATAATAATAAATAAAATAAAAATAATATAGCCACATGAGGTAGGATAGCCGCTGTTCAGCATTTTACACTTTATCGAATTGACAAAAGTGACTAACTTATTCTGCCTTATGCAACTTGGATGTGTGTCTCGGTCCAAATTGTGTTTGTAATGCAATATTTAAATTAATAACTGGAAAATGAATGCTACTAATCAAAGAAAACATATTTAATTTAAAGCATCTCAAGAAGCAGAAAGCCTGTTTTTTTTAGTGCATCACAGAATGAAAACTGTCACGGTTCTGTGATATGAATGCCATTTTACCAGGTTTTCGAATTAGATTTCTTTGCACAAATTAAACTGTAAAAGAAAATGATAATTTCCATTCCCTAAATACTTTTTGTAATTTATACCCTTAACGTGTAAATTAGGACACCTGAGAACAAACTTGTTTCAGCTATTATCTTCAAGCCAGCTTAGGCAAAAACATTTAAGCCTTTGCCAGCGTTTGACCAATTTACAACTATTGAACATTTGATTGGCTGTATTAATAAAATAAAACAGAACAGTTTTTTTTTCTGAGCACATGCTCAATTTAAAACGCCCCCTGCCCACAATTGTGCAATGCTTTTCCATTTCAGTATTTTTCTATAATAATTCCTTTTTCAATTTACAACAATTTCTCTTTTATTCTTTGGAGACGTCTATAAAATGGCTTTTACCCAGCAGGACTTTGAATTTCCAATTTAATAAACAGAAATTTGAGAACTTTTTCAATATGAAGACTTCACTATATATATTTCTTTCAACTGTTCGTTTTATCAATATTGCTTTCATTGCATAACATATTATCTGCACTGACGATTTCAGGATGTCAAACTTTAATGAATCTATCTTTATTTGGCTACATGTGTAGGCCAATGACCTGATGTCAATAAGGTATCAAATTACTGTTGAGTGAGAGCTTAATGAACTCTCATCTGCAACAATTAATCTCTGATTGCTTCAAATTAAAATACATTCATGAATATGCTCATTAACTTCCTTACTGTACAAAGCTATTTCAAATGAGGACATCATGAAATAAGCTAATACAAAAGAACTAACAATGCTGAATGGTGAATGAAAATTAGTATTTAGTCAAATATGTATTTACAACACTAAATGAAAAATAATAAATCAAATAATAAAGGTTTTGCAATATTGATGAAGTATAAAAAAGGCTAAACTGACAAACTGAGCTAAACAAATTCCTTGCCTTTGAAGCAATGCCTAACAATAACAGTTCCATTTTAACATCATCATAGATTTTATTATAGACCAATTTTTAACTCTTGCATATATCTTGCAGACACTTGCATATAATGTCTTTAAAATCTTTAAAGTGCATTTGAGTGAGATGAGAAGGCAGAGCAGGTGGACCAGTCTTAGGCAGGAAACATCTGGAACTGCTGGCTTGCCCGTCCTCCTGATCTGGGTAGAATTATGATCCATCAGCATGGTCCAGGTGTGGTGAACATGGCGTGTGTTCCTCAGGGGAGATATCTTAGCATCTGCTGAGTGCCTGCTGATGTAGTGCTGGGGCTGCAGCTGGCCACATGATCCCGGGTCACTGCTGTTCTCCCATCAGACACTTGTTGGAAGTGAGGTTAATTAGTTGAGAAATAGCAGTTGCTTTCCACAGCCTTTACCTGAGAGGACATGCATCTCTGGATTGGGCAGTTTATCACCAATTGTTTTATTGTAAAAATCAGAAATGTCCTTTTAATTCCTGAATTTGAATGAAGCTGGAAACAGGATAGAGAATTTTTATTTTTTATTAATTAAAATTAATTGAAATTTCAAGAAATTTTTAGAACTGTACATTTTATTGTGCTGAACACAGGATTACATTTTGAATGTAAGGATGTAACATTTAAAAATAGAACTGAATTTAAAATAAATTCACAGACCTGCAAATTGTATTGATTTTCAAACAGGAAGCAGAATTGTCATTTGAATGTAAGGATATAGAATTAAAATAAACTGCAATTCAAAATCATAATTGTATCAAATCAAATTGTATTGAGCTGCAAACAAGATGCCGAACTGTAGTTTGAATTTGAATGCAAGTAGAATTAAAATGAACTGGAAGTCAAACAAATTAATTTGCCTACAAATTTGACATTTTAACTGATATTTGAACCAATATTTTCTTGCTTGAAAGTTCTGAAATGCAAACAAACAAACAAATGTAACATAACAACTTAGCAACAAAAAAGACAGAAGGATAGAAGTCAACCAGTTTATATAATATGTAATGGGTCAACTTTTGTGAACCAGGGTGGAACTTCATTTCCCAGAATGCATTACCTGTGCTGAATTTCTTTAAATTGCAACGTAAATTCCTCCTCCTGTTTTTGCAGTGGAGGAAGTTTTTAATTTAAAAATTTACATTTTAAATTATATTAAAAATTAAATCCTGGCTCATTAATCGAAAGTAAGTCTGTTTATGCTCATTTTACTCCTGCAAACATCTCTGGCTGCATAGAAAGACACACTGGATCTCAGCTGTAATGCAGTTCCCATGCGTTTTTCTCTGAATGTCTTCATCCATGGCATAAGATGTCTTTTGACATTTAGTGATGTGACTAATTTTGCTGATAACTGTGTTTTGGATAAAGAACCCCATTGATGTGCTCTCAGTTGAACGTGTACTACAAGAGATTACATACAAGATGGTGTCACAAGAGGCTACAGGCATAGAGAATGAACGCTGGCTTACATGCGCCTCAGGCCTTATCTATTTCTCAACCATTTGGAGAGTCCTGATAAAGAGCACCTTGGGATCCCCTATTATGAATACCCCGGGTGCTTGTCACAGGGCAATGAGCTTCCTGTGATATTTTCAATGCTTGAAAGATTTCCTCTTATTTTGCCATTTAATACCCTTACTACCCTTATGATTACGTTGTGTATATAATAATACAGTTTAATCTTCTCTCATGTTACATTAGAGTTGTATTTACACATTATCTATTTCAAATAAGCAAATTAACTGGTTGGTTAATCATTGCTCTTGTACTCGTAGAGGTGCAGGTGATTGTGGAGGTTTGGGTTTGAGGTTGATGTGTGGTCTCTTGAGTATATTTGTATTGTTCTCCAGGAACTGGGGTTTTCGGAGGGCATCCTGGGTGGTATGAACACACTCTAGTGCTTATAATCTCCTGTAATCTTGTCTAATGATGTTCTCAAAATCTGTCAAGCCCCATAGTTGCAGTGGCTTACAAGCAAATCTGGATCCACAATCAGACGGTGGTAAACAACCTAAGATAAGAACATTTAAACTAATCTGATGGAAAGACTCCTACACTGTGGATTTTGTTTCATGTACTAAATAGTGAAACTTATTTTATATGTACATTATTCTACATCTCATATAAAATATCATTCATAAGTTTAGGGTTAGTAAGATTTTTAATGATTTTGAGTCTATTATACTCTCCAAGGCTGTGTATATTTGATCAAAAATACAGTCAAAACAGTAATGTTGTGAAATATTATTACATTTTTTATTTTAATGTATTTTAACCTGAATTAAGGTCTTCAGTGTCACATGATCCTTCAGAAATCATTTTCACATTTGATGCTCAAGTAACAGTTTTTTATTATAATCACAGTTTTAACAGTTGCACTGATCAATATTTTTGGAGAAACTGTGATATACATATAATCTTATTAAAATACCATATAAAGCAAGCTGTTGGCGTTTTGTTTAATGCTCATAGTGGTGGGGGTCTAGGGGAAATAATGGCAAAATGAGCACTTTTAATAGATGACTCAGGCCATGAATAAACTGCCCTCATCGGCCAAGTCCTGAGTCCTGCATTTTATTAGCACTAGCCATGCTAAAATAACCTGCTAACACGTAGCATAGTGCAGCAATAATAACCCTCCTCAATCATATTTTAAAAGTCACGTCGAGCCAGGCCTGTATAATTCATCTCTATGCAAATACATCAATGTCAGCCCATTAGTGTATTGCTAAAGAGGTTTTTATTAAAATGCATTCTTGCCTTGTCCTTTTTTTTTGTCTTCTTTTTTTTCTGACTCACTCCCAATAAAACCCTGTTGGCCAAGAATTATAGCAACTATTAGAGTAACATATGGACAGCATGCACTCTGAAAATAAAAACCAACAGATAAAGTAGCAGGGTCATGGTAGGGTACAAACACTTAGGAAAATGGCAGTAGAGTAATAGATTTCTCTCTGGCTGGCTGAGGAGACCCAGCGTGCCACTGAAATCAAAGCCTTATTATACATGCATTTAGGGTTATATTGTGTGGCAAGATGTGTAGTCCACGCTTGGCGGGAGAAAAGTTATGGCCGACACAAATAGGACCAGTGCGATGAATTAAAAAGACAATAAAAAGGTGATAAAGTGCACCCTGAATGTATTATATATTTTAATGAAATTAAAGTTGTGGAGAAGCTCTGTCACATCTTGTATCATTCAGCAACAGTGACACTGAGCGAGCGAGAGAGAGAGAGAGAGAGAGAGAGAGAGGGAGAGAGAGGATTATGGGTAGAGCAGGAATCAGCTGATAGTGTACTTCCTGTTATTGGAGGACACAGAAGCAAAACAAGTGTCGTCCAGCTCCAAGAGAGAGAGAGAGAGAGAGAGAGAGAGAGAGAGAGAGAGAGAGAGAGAGAGAGAGAGAGAGAGATTAATTATATATGATTATATATGTACTTGTTTAACATACAATTATTAAACATTTGTAAAATTATTATTTATATAGAATTTGATTATGATATGATATAGGCTATATGTAGTCATATTGCATAAAAAAATGGATTCCTCCAATCGATCAATTATATAGTTCGTGTATAAAGAATGAATGAAGAAGAAGTAATTTTTCTAAGAAGCCTCCGGGCAAACCTGCACAAAACGCGAGGAGGTTAGTGGCTAGAAAAATGTTTTATGAACCGCACGTAGTATAGTGAGTGTGGTACATTCCCCACGCCGTTTGCCGTGTTGTGTTTGGCTGGATGTTGTGTTTTCAGGGCCTGATTGCCCCTTTATAAGTTTAATGCTTTAGCAGGGCCAGTGGATCCTGTCATGCCTGCGTGAACAGTGGATTTTTCTCCTTTATGATGCCATTAATTTAACGTGGATCATTAGCTCTCATACAAACCCATGTTTTGACAAATGTAAGCAGTGAATTATGTACATAATGTACCGCGCCCGTCCTTGAATGAATCACATGATAAACAGGAACTGCCCTGGCATATTACCCAAATGTGTTTCAGGGGGTGTCTCTCACCAGACTCGTCACTCCATTACAGAGACAGCTCACTCAATAGCGGCTATGTGTCTGACACGTGCAGCCATTGGCAAGCTTTTCATTGTGACTGCCGGTGCGTTCTGGCTAACAGCATTAAATATTGGGTCTGATGAAAAATGATGAAAAAGTGAACATGGAAATGATATTATCCCGCAGCTCTGGGGTGATATTCTTCTGCCCCACGTGCTCGGTTCTTGAAATATGGAATTTTAAACTAACTCGAAGCGTGAATTTCATTGATGAGCTCGGGTATATCTTTCTAGCATTTCTCTCAAGATGCCTTTAATATTTTTTAGCTAGTGGTTCAAAATGATATGTACTAGATTAGGTCATGATTCTGCGATTATTGTTGCAGACACACTGATGTAGGCAACTTAAACATAGGCTGACACTAAATATTTGACAGAGAAAATAATGTTAATATAATTTTATTTAAAACAGATGGCATATTAAAATATTCTGCATTTAAAGTTAATAATGCAAACAACAATATCAGGAACAATTTAATTATAAAGGACGGACCAATTTACAATTTATCGCGATTTAAAATATATTAAAGAAAAAAAATCAGTAAACTTCCTTAAACCAAATTAATAACAACTTTGAGTGCCCAGAAAAGTGTTATATGAATGTAAGGAATCATTATTATTTATTATTAACTATAATAACAAACAAATCAATAAACAATCAAAAATAAAGAAAAACCAATTCAAAGCACAGTAAAGTGCTTAAAAAAATACAAAAAACATTAATAAAGCAAATGGGAAAAAACAAAAAATGTAAATAGTTTATCTCAAAAACTCAATTAAAAAACATCAACAAAGCAAAGCAAAGCCCAAAAATCTAAACAAAACAAAAGCCAAAACAAACAAATGAAAATATTTTAAGTAAATAGACATCAGCAAAAAAAAAGGTAAAAAGAAGGCCAATCAAACAAACAAATGAAATTTTTTTCAATACTATTGTTAAATTGTTAAACAATACTAAAAGTTTAATCAACTCTATCATCTGTCAGAGGAAACTATTATCAAGACTTTTCTTTCTCCTTCTACCTATTGAATTGAGATGATTCATGTATATGTTTCTCAGTTTTATTGCTAGGGTGAGAGCTTAAGTGAGAGACCAGAGCATGAACTCTGCGCAGCCTCTTGCTGACTGGCGCTAATATCTAAAATGCTTCTTATGACCTACTTATGAAGTCAGTCTTTGAGAATCTATTGATCTGAATGCCAAATCTAGGGCTGTAGCCTCATGCAAATGGATGGTGAACCATGGGCAGAGAAAAACTTAAGTGCATTGCTCTGACCTCTTCCCTCTGATTCACCACATGACCAGAGCCCCAGACGATCCTCTCTGTCAAAAGTCGGAGGTCAAATGTTCCACATAAGGTCATTTGCCATCAGTTTGGCCCGAGCTTAATTTAATATTTGGACAATGGAGTTAATACATAAAAGAATGAAATGCTTTTAAAGAAGAAGAATTTAAGATGGGGGAGGGGGTGGGAACTAATTAAATGGACTCATGATTTTACTGCCAAAGATGTTTTGGTGGCTATTTAATCAGTGCTTAAGGCTCATAAAATCCCTGGGTCATAGTCAGGCATATTTCCATAATCAATAACGATGGGACCTCAAGTTCAACAGGCTATGATCCTATTCGTGCCTCTTTATTTTTCATAGATACATTTGTCACTATTGCTGTCACTGAATATTGGAAGCAGTATATAAATGCTCTTCTTGCAAACAAAAAATGTGGGTTTTGTGCACTTAAATCCTGTTCAGATTAGTACGGTCAATAACCTTTTCAGGGAAATGCTTATCCACAAGCTCCCCAGCTAACAGAAAACATGACTTTCGGCTAACATTCTGGCGAGATTCTAAACAAACGTTCTTCCAGTAATGTTAATAAATGGTTCGTTCAAAGTTATCTGATCTTTTATAATGTTCTCAAAATCATTCATCGAATATTTTCTTTTTTTCATGTGACTACTTGTTTCAAAATGTTTAGAAAAAAAAAGTAATGTTCCTAAAATGTTTGCAAAATTATAAAGTTTTCTTTTCTTTATGTATAACCAATACATAATGCTTTAAAACATTAAAAAAAACTAGACGTTTTGAATGTTACATGATGGTTACATAAAAATCGTTCTTCAAACATAGTTTTATTAGCTGGGTCTATTTAAAAGGACCAAAACAGTGTTATCAACTTTGTCTGCTGATAATGTGAAGCAGAAAATATTGAAACAGCTTGTAAACCAATGAGATCTAAAAAAAGACAAAAATGTTGCTTGAGCATGATAAAGATAAAACTAAACAGGCCATTGCTACCATTCAATCACCTGAGGTTAATGGTTCTAATTTTTTACTTCCCATTAAGTTTGAGTTGTTTCTCATCTCATTTTTATTTTACTTCATTTTGTTTGATTTTATAGGTGTCTCTTTAGCACACATTGATGCCCCGAGCTGTTAAACTCTAAAGAGCTTCAATAAAACACCTCTGTCAGTGGCCTGCCAATAAAAAATGAAAACCCATTTAACTCTAAGGAGGTACAACTCTGGTCTGTGGCCAGTCAATAAAACAAACACAAACCATGGGTTCTTGCTAAATAGACATTGTTGGTTTGCAATGGATATTGCAAGGTCAAACAGACAACTCTGACAAGGCCAAAAGAAAGACATTTCAGGGAAAACCATTGTTTAGATTGAAGAGGTTCATGCACATGAGTTCCTTTTCAAATATAAAATCAAAATAAATACATGGTTTTTGTATTTTAAATGAATTGAAGTTAAATCAACAATTTAGGAAACATACTAAGAAATTATACATGCTTTTTGAATGTGCAAATCACAAGTCTTTAGATATCCTTCATTTTGTCAATTGGTTATCTAATGCACCAATGATAAAATATTGTCTGGATGACTCTATATTAAAGACGATAGTAAGAAGTTATCTTCGTGGAAGAGGGCAAAATGTCAAGTCCCTCTGGCTCAGGACATGATCGTCAAACTGGCTGCAGTAATGAGGCCAGGATCTGCTGCCTCTAAGTGTGTGAGGAGAATCTGGATGAGGCATCAGAATCATTGTTTACACGTGGAATGATTCCATCTGAAATGAGCCCCTTTACGTTCTCCTCAAACACCATCAGCTGTACCACAGTGGCCAGGGGTCAAAAGCTTAGATTCGAAAGGCTGTGTCAAGCTCCTGAGCCAAAAAAAGATATCGATTATGTATGAACATTCCTGTTTCCGTTACACCATAATTTAGAGCTCAAAAGTAGACATCAATATCAACTGAACTCAGTAGTTGATTTTGGACTCGGTTGATGAAATAAGACTTCTTTGAATGAATTATTCTTATTCAGACATTTTTGTATAATTTGTTTACTGATGTGTAGTTTTGGGGTGGACCTTTGTGCTGACATTTTGTTTTAAACAAAAACAATAAAAAAACACAGAATGTTAATAAAAAACACAACATTTCATGTTTAATTTAATATGTTACTTTCTGTCCCTATATTGAAACTGTGTGTACGGTATACTGTCCATGTCCAGAAAGGTAACAAAAACATAATCAAAGTAGTCCATGTGACATCATAGGGTCAGTTAGAATTTGTTGAAGCATCGAAAATACAGTTTGGTCCAAAAATAACAAAAAATACGACTTTATTCAGCATTGTCTTCTCTTCCGGGTCTGTTGTGAGTGCGTTCACAACGCTGGTGACATACGATGCTGCTGAAGTGTTTTCTGGTGCACCAATAACAAAGATAACACGTCAGCAGTGTCACTGCAGTTTGTGAATGTGCACAGAACAGACCCGGAAGAGAAGACAATGCTGAATAAAGTCGTAATTTTTGTTATTTTTGGACCAAACTGTATTTTCGATGCTTCAACAAATTCTAACTGACCCTATGATGTCACATGGACTACTTTGATGATGTTTTTCTTACCTTTCTGGACATGGACAGTATATCGTACACAAAGCTTCAATGGAGGGACTGAGAGCTCTCGGACTAAATCTAAAATATCTTAAACTGTGTTCCAAAGATAAACGGAGGTCTTACGGGTTTGGAACGACATGAGGGTGAGTTATTAATGAAATAATTTACATTTTTCGGTGAACTAACCCTTTAAGTGGAACGTAAAATATTACAGGTAAAATTATAAAATAATTTAACTCAAAACAATACTTAACGTCCAAATGTTTAATTATACAGTGTGTAGCCATGTTATATGTACAAGGATGATGAACAGTCAGTGTGTATTTATTGCAAATGCGATAATAATAGGCCAAACGTCCTGATGTGCCAGTCATTTACAAGGCATAGAGAGCAGCTGCCACATGGGATCTGTCAGATTCTTCCCTGTCACAGTGTAAAGAGCATTTGATTCCTGGACTGTCACTTTCTGACTTCACAGTACACTGTCTTAATTTCCCCTCTCTGAAACAGTCCAGGATTGAGAGAGGAAACGCAGAGGCTCTTGCTCCTCAACAGACAGGGGTTACATAACTAAAGACGCATTAACACCCAATTGTGACATTGCTAAACAAACAGGGCCTTGGTGAGCATGGGAAAATAGCATTATAGTCCCGGAGCAAGTTGACAAAGAGAAAAAAATAACAATTTGAGCCTTGTTTTGCTCACCCTATCTGATGGAACTGACAACTTTCTGTCATGTATACCAACTTTCCCAGGCAGGATTAGGTACATAAAAGACCATTTTCAGGGGAGCACAGCCATAAATCAAGCTCTCCTGGGTCTTGCCTCTCTCTCACCTCTCACTTGTAGACAACACAAGTTGTGTCTGTTCTCAAGCAAGGTCAGGTCTTGAAGGCCTGTGGGACAACTGTGAGAGTAAATATTAACCTTCTCTGGACCAAAGCACAAACAAATATGAAAAATCTGGATTTTGTTGCACGGTAAGTTATTAGTTTATTTACTGTTTTATATCTGGACCTTAGCTGAGAAACCACATGAAAGTGCAACTGAAAGATTTTTAAAAACTAAACTTAAAAAAATAAGAAAATCATAATTTTTAAAGTCATTTATTTTAAACAGTTAAACTCCACACACCTAAAAAAAAATCCTGATGAAGGTAATGTGACCGAAACGTAGTCATTAAATAAATAATTTTTAATT
This sequence comes from Carassius carassius, assembly GCF_963082965.1. Lineage (NCBI taxonomy): Eukaryota > Metazoa > Chordata > Actinopteri > Cypriniformes > Cyprinidae > Carassius > Carassius carassius. Next base: position 9,468,646 of record NC_081801.1, read on the forward strand.
TTATTTTTTTTTATAATTTTTTTTGCAGAGATAGTGTGCAGGTTTTGTTCTTTGCTTTTCAAATTAATTTATTTAAAATTTTTAAATGATTTTCACTTAGTCAAATATGTTATTTATTTATTTTTTGAAAAACAAAGATTGTTGATAAAAAAATTCTCCCAAACATTGTTGCAATAAGCAGCACCTTCCTCCTTAAAAAGGATCAGTATCTTAAGAGTTTTCTTGAGATCTCATGCTGAAAAGAAGCTGGCTGTCACTCAGATAATTCCCTCAGCTTCATTGTTCATTAAGCTTTGCTCTGGTTTCCTGCTGCTCTTGTGTGTGTGCTGTAGAGAGCGGCTCAATGGGGCCTCTTTGTAATCCTCTAAAATGGAAAATTCACAATTTGTAGCAATTTGTCTCACAGCAGCCCAACCACTTAAAAGAACCCTGATCCACTCCCCACCCAAGCAGCCAAGGCTTTATATTCCTATTGGGAGACATAACAATAACAAAATTGTAATATAATATAATATAATATAATATAATATAATATAATATAATATAATATAATATAATATAATATAATATAATATAATATAATATAATATAATATAATATAATATAATATAATATAATATAATATAATATAATATAATATAATATAATATAATATAATATAATATAATATGAATTTTCTTTTATTAAACTGAAATGAAAATGATAATTGAGAGAACGCACAACCCAAAATGTAAATAAAAGGCATAAAAAAAGTCAGCAGCTCAATCTTGTCAAGTATGTTCTGAAATGTACCTTTACTTGATTTTCTTGGCTAATCAGCTTTTATTTGTTTTACCTCTTTTACAGCAGTCGAGTTTATGACTCTCAACCTAATTCCAGAGGCTGATATAAGCAGAAAGTGTGGAGAGCAGTGCTGATGTACTAGGTAGATTTGGAGATTGAAGATCAGTAATGAGGTTACCATTAGCTAAAGAATTTTAAATTCTAAACAGCAGATGGGGGCAAATTAAGTTAGTACTAAAATCCTGATTTTACAAATTTTTCTGCAAAATCTTACCAAGCACACATGCATGCAGGATCTCAGGATACTTGGATACAAATCAGATTCAAAATCAGCATACAGCTATCTTTATTTTCTTGTAACAATCAACAATCTATTAAAACGGTACATTATTTGATATGTTGCAATATTAACAGCCACAGTACACATTTCCAGCAGGTTCATGCACATTTGCTAGATCTGGAGGAGAAAACCGTCCCTATTAGTTTTTACATTTTACAATCCTTTAAGCGACCAATAAGAGACAGAGAACACACTTAAGAGCATGCAGAAATGTAAAACAAATGTGAAAAAGACAATCGGTCTCTGCTTCCACCCACACACACCCTGACAGACTCAATATATTTGACCCTGAAAGCGATAAAGTGTTTTAATAATTCAGTGTTCCTGAATTATCTGTTGTGAATAATATAGGCAGGGGTGTCTGTGTTGTACAGTTCCTCACCCTCAACAAAGCAACAGGCAAGTTGTTTTGTTATATATATGTTTCTCAAAGAGGTCACTCAATGGCACATTATAATAGCTCAGTAAAGGCGGGTGACCTCAAAGTCTCACCAATTTATAGCCAATGAATTAAAGTGTGTCCAATCTAATTCTTAGGTGTTTATGGAGTGGAAAGAGCAGCCCAGCTCTCAGAGTGAATTGAAGTCTTTCTTCTCTGGATGCTGCTTACCTGAATGAAATGATATTGCGTTTCAGATTGATGACAGCTTGGACAATTAAATGATTTGTGATTATGCAAAAAAAATTATGCTTTATGGTTTGTATGATTAAATGCAAAAAGTAAATCAATTTAAAATTATAAGTATTTTTAAAACTAATGTTTTCATACATTAGTAGAAAATAACACTAACTGAACCACAAAATCAAATGTGAAACTCTTGGAAACTCACACCTCAGTCGTGAAATGCAACAATCCAGCTGCATAAATGGGAAAAACTGCATATGAAATGTAAACAGTGCTGGTCAGCATGGGTTAAACTGCTGTTAGGCAAATAAATAACCTTACGTAATTGCATAAGGGGGTCTTTTTTGTTGACCTAAATTCACACTTCACCTCATTAGCAACCCGGCTGAATGATGTGAGCCGGCCATTTCAGTAATGAAGCATTAAAAAAGGACTTTCAATGATTTTTGGTCAAGCTGCCCAGCTAAAGGTACTGCTAAAGTATGTTATAGTGCTCACTGATTAAACCATCCTGAAAAATCAATATGGACAATAGCTAAGAAAGGTGTCAGCATTTATTAATATGGATCTTTCTGACAAAACATCAGATATTTCTGATCCAGGATCTGTTCCATCATTATAATACTCTTTTATATATACATAAATCTTTTTAAGTGCAATCGAATGCATCATAGTTGGTTCTAAGTTTAATTTTGCAGACTGTATTCAGCATTTTAACTTAAAGAAGCTGTTTATCTGTGGCTCTTATTGCTTATTATTCCCTATACTTTTAATCTGAAACCTCTGTTAAGGTGTCTAATGTAATTGGATCCAATTCGAAGTTAAAACCCCAGTGCCACGTCAAGTGTCTTTTTCAATTGACACGCAGCCACTGGCAGACATTCACACAAAATAATTTGTTTCACCACCAGTAATTTTGTTTTGATTATTTTCTAGTTGGCTGTGATGATGTTTGAAATATTGATATTTAAATGCGTATGTAATTGTTCCAGCCATCACATTTTATGTCCACCCTACCATCAAATCTCACTTTTCTTGTGTTTTTTTTCTTTGTAAACTGGGGAAGCAAACAATCCAATTTCTTAACCGAATGAAAACCTTTTCCACGGTTTGATTACAACCACTCACACACGAAGAATAAAGAAACACTTCTGTCTCAATTTATTTATTTATTCCTAAAGTGAGCCGTGTTGTTAAAAAATGGTTTTATATTAATTTCATGGATTATTTGCTCATTAGGCATTAATCATAGTGCCCCATCTGGATGGGACTGCCGTGGCTACGAGAGAAACAGCTATTCTGATCTCAATTAGATTATGCTTCTCTTCTTAGGCTGCCCATAAATCATTCCCCCAAAGTGAAATTAACAGTTACTCGAGCGCATTAATAATCTGCGTCAGGCATAGGAGAAATTCAGCAACTGGAACCACCCATCCCAGCCAATGGTGAAACCATCATTTTGTTTATGAAATATAAACATTCCACGGTGGGGTTCCTCCGCAAATTCCTCCCCCCTCTGTCCGTGACAGGGAAAAATGATGGTGTGCCGTGTGCCAGATGAGCAGTAACCCGGACACAGTGTGTATTGCCACACAGCTTGATCGTGCTCCAGATGGGCTTGTGGTGGTTTTTACTATGCTGGCTTTACTGCAAACATATACTCTGCATATAATATTAGATTACTTTTTGATAGGATAGGAGGAAATGCATGAAGATGCATATTGAGGTTTAACAGGGTTGATTAATTTTAGACATTTTTTGTTTATTAACACATTCTTGGCTTTTTCCATTGGATAGCACAAAGCATTTAAAATGTGACTTTTTATTGCCAAAATTTTTATGATTATTGCAGTCAGAGTGTCATTATCATTAGGGTCAGTGAATAACATCTTAGCAGGATATGGATCCATTAAAGGAATCCCAAATGAGCAGAATATTGACACAGCTAAATGGATGGGGTTCACTTATTTCAGTCCCCATGTGGCACGAAACGCACGTGGAGGAGGGGACTGGATGATGTCCTACAAATTTTAGTCTCCTCTGAGGCTGTAAGCCATGGCCGGGCAGGACTCTTATTGCAGATATTGAGATATGGAGAGCAATTGTGATGATTACCTGAGTGAAAGCACTGGGAATGAGTGATATATGAAGACCACTTAAAGCCTTTGTGTCTTGTACATTGCATCTTTGAGAGATTAGAAGTGTGACATTAAAATGGAAATCACTTCACTCGGGCATGACAAGGGACACTACGTGACCCCCAGCATCCCAGTGAGACTGGCGGCTGACCGAATGATCCTTCTGGGAGGGATGTAGTCATGAAGCACTCCGCAGGGAGAGGGAGAACAGGGCGGTACAGAGGAGAACGATTTTCTTCAGGGGGAGTAAACAAATCAGTCATCCTTCTGGGCCATTCTACCAAATGGGTGCCTTTTCTAATTTGAGTTATTTTGAATTAATTGTAAAAAGTAGCCTAATATAAAGTTATGCTTCAGAAGGGTTACAAGGTAAAACAGTTATAGTTGGAGTTTACATTTACATTCAATGTAATTTAAAATTTTTTAAAATATAATGTATGATGCATATTTATATTGTGTGCGTGTGTGTGTGTGTGTGTGTGTGTGTACACACACGCACACGATTATATAATATATATGTATTCAGAAAATATAGATCACAGATTAAGATAAATAAGAGAATATATTACATATAATACAGTAATGATCCATATAATAAAATAATTAAAATATAGTGATACATTACAGTTACTGTATTTTTTGTTAATCTGTTATAGATAAATTGAATATAGAATTTAAAAAGATATAGATAATAGAATAAGATATATGAGAAATACATACAGTACATATATAGGTGGATGATAATATATAGATATATTAATGTAATAGACAGTTATTACATCTATCTATCATTACATATATATGATGTCAATTTAAAATATGTTAATATTATTTATATTTTAGTTTTATATATAAATTATAAATAAATAAACACAAAAATATACTTGCTAAACTTAGTGTTACTAAACTATATATATATTATGGTTACTTTTTTTTATATATTCCTGTTCTTCAAGATCCCCTTAGTAGAATTCACCTATAAATGTTCATGGTGACAGCCTTCAAGAGCAATTTCTACCTTTCAGATGAAACACCAGAGAAAAAAATCTACTCATGCTCATCGAGCTTCATTTGAAAAACATTCATTTTTACCCAGCTGCAAATGAGAACATGTCCCTTTTGACGCTCAGCCTGTTTCTCCATCCCTCAGCCTCGTCTTGTTACACTGCCAGGGAGCTAAAATGTGCCCTGTACTAATCTCAGTTTTAAGAATGAATGAGGACTGAGTGTTATTGTCAGAAGTATATCAGTTGTAATGGCAGCAGTGAAAAGAAAGAGAGATGTAGAGCCTATATACAGGGCGGAGGTACGACAGATAAGGAAATAGATCTGGGGGCTGAGGAAAATTCCCCGAACTGCTCCGAAACCTCCTCTCACATCTGTCAGAGCAAGCGGCACAAAGTGGCACGCCTGGTTCCTCTCACTAACAACCCGACACCACTATCTTTAATTAATTACATCATTTACATTAGACTATTGACTAAATAAATACTTAAATCAAGGGGCCTCGAGTCAATAGATGCAGACATATTTAATCATGTTCTAAATAATGATCACTGTTCCCATAATGCAATAATTATTTTCAGCAGCTGACTGGAATTAATCTTGTGTCACTATGCCATCGGAGACATAGAAAGAGAGAAACAGAAAGTGAGAAAGAGAGAGCAAGAGGGCCTTGCAAGATGATAAATACAGCCTCATTTGGCAGGCTGCTGTGTGAATGACAGCAATAGAGAAAGTGCCATGTGAAAATCCCAGCTTGTCTCTTTATGTGGAGTGACAGGTGAAAAGCGGCTGTCTGAAAATGCACTGGATATTCGCTGTTTTGTTTATCAGCTGCCGAGCGGCGAATGAAAAAGGAGTAACATCTATTGCCTGTCCCTCCACCTTTTCATCTGCTGTTTAAATGGGCCAGGGGATTGGAGAGTGAAGTTTATTCCACCCATTCTCCCTGACAGTGGAACCATTTATAGCGGAGCATGAAGGAGACAGCTCTCTGTCACTAGAGACACTTCTTCAAATCAGGTCTGGAGATGGCTGCCTGTTTTGGTCACATTTAGCAATCTTGCTAGTCCTTATAGGGCTACCCTAGTCCACTGCCTCTTTATTTGAAAAGATCTTGTGTTGCCAAGCCTCATAAAATATAATACGGTTAAAGTCTAGTAGTGTTCAACTGGTTTTCCTTCAGGACACAGATTTGATGTTGGACATCAAGTGGCGATCTAATATAGCAGCCTAAATGGCAATTAAAAATAAATGTTTAAAAATAATGTCATTAGAAACTAAGTTTACTTTTATTAATATTACAATGGATTGTGTAAACTGTAAACCAATCTATATGCAAAAGTATTAACATAAAATAGGACATTGCAGGATTTATTTGTTTTGCATTGAATAAGAAATTAATTGTCACAGGCTGTGTAGAATGAAGCACACAACAAAGGAGCAAAATACAAAACCAAGAGTTGTATAATAATAGTCAACAAGAAAAGCACAGGAGTGAACAAAACACAACTATACGCAAACATAATACCAGACAAAGAACTTGGGGAAAACTAAGGGCTTAAATATATCAGAACAAAGGAAGAACCAAACTAGAGACACCTGAACTGAGGATTCAAATTAATCAGTAACCATGGAAACAAACAGGTAAGGAACCAAACACAAATATGAACAGAGCTGGAAACCAATCAAAAATAACCTCTAATATAAACTGAAAACATGACATGAATACACTACTGTTTGAAAGTTTGGAGTCAGTAAAAAAAAAAATTATGTTTATATGAAAAAAAAATTATGCTCACCAAGGCTGTATTTATTTGATTAAGAATACAATAAAAAAGTAATATTGTGAAATATTATTACAATTCAAATAACTGGGTAACACTTTAAAATAAGGTCACATTAGATATAGTTATGTAACATCAACTATCAATGAGCAACACATTTGTTACAGTATTTGTTAATCTTTGTTACTGTTCATTAACTGTTCACTTTTAGATAATGTCATCTCACTTCCATTGAAAAATGTTAGCAGACCCACTTTTTTATTTTAACAATGTAGTAAATATAAAACAACTTCTTCAAAAACATGTTTTGTAAAGTTTTTTTATTATTATTTATTTTTTAAAGAAAGTTAAAGTATAATAAATAAGAATATTTTTTTTCTTAACCCAACTGAAGCTCCTGGAAATCCCTTTGCCAAACAATCAGATGGTCAGGTGGTTTACTCCTGCATGGCCTGAAATTCATTAGGGTCAATGGTTAATGACTTTGTGTTTACCATCTAACCTGTTCCTTGATAAAGCAATCACAGGGTTTTTCCACCTTTATAAAAACATCCAGTGTAGCAACAGGGTGCTTGGAATGCGGTGTTGCACAAGGCTTTGTCAGACAGCAAGCTGGTGAGAACCACCAATATTTATTCATGATAAAGAGACAGAGCCGGTGTGTTGGCACAGGCTACTTCATTTACATGCTGTTATAGACTGTTTGCCCCTGCCTGGGCACTCTGTCCATCACCGAATAGATGATCTTGTCTCTTTTGTTCCATCCCCCTGTCATCCTGCTTTTGTACAATGGTGAAGCTTTAAACTTCATGTGGTACCTTTATTTAACTGCTGTTATTTACTAAAGAAATTAATATACTTGACTTTACTTGCAACATTCATAGGCCAAATATATATATGGTTTAATAAGTTCAATAACAAACTTTATGTGATTGTCTCAAAACTAGATGTTCCCACTTTCCGTTTCTAGTTCCTCATGAGTTATGTGGGAACTGGCCATCACTCTCAACCTGGGTAATATATGTGTGATGTGTCTGTGTGTGTGTGTGTGAGTGAGAGTGTGATGTGTGTGTATGTGGTGGCCTGAGGGTCTAATATCCAGCACTCAATCACCAGTTTTAAGAGGGAGGAGGGCAGGAGATAAGGCCAGCAGAGACTCATACCTCTGCACTCCCAAACGTATCGACCAGGAGATTCTTAAACGACAGCAAATGCAGTGCTTCTCACAGAAAGGCACTCAGTATCAGCTCCTCATCCACAATGCTCAGCACATGAAAAATCATCCATTAGCAAACACTGCGTTAAAGCTAAACTAAAGCTGATGTCTTCCTCATGCTTTAGTTATCTCATTGGGCCCTTACAATATTCATTAGAGGGTAAAAACAACCTGACCAATCACTATAAAAAATATTTTGGGAGGTAACCTGAAAAAAAATATATTTCATGTTGTAATCTAAAATGAACTGGAGGCAAAAATATGTAGTATGACTGAATTAACAGGTTAGGAATGTCACATTTTTATAATGTTTTTCACTTAACACTGAATAAACATTAATAAAGATTAAACATAAACCCACCCAATTTGGCAATACTTTAATATGCGCATGGTTGATGAAGTGCATTTTACTTACACATCAAACACATGGTTTGTGCTTTCTGCTTAAATTTATTGCCATTTAAACATGACAAAAAGGCTGTGGAGGTGGTCATTACAATAATCCATCATGTCTGCAACTGCTGCTATCCAGCCCTGTGCTAAATTCAATCTCGGAAGGGTCAACACATCTTTTTTTCTTCTTTTCCACATGGCTGAGTGCTGGCTTTTCTAAACTGTCATCAGTTTACCTTTGTCAACAAAAGGGCATAGAAGGCAAATTAAAACCAGAGAGTCAAGCCAACAACTTGGATTTAACATTAGCTGCTTTGAAAAGCTTTGATCTTGATTTTAAAGGATCTGTTAGTTATTAAATCCTTCTCAAGATCGCTAAGATCTAACTCGCAGATTATGCTCAAGGTTCCACGTACACGTCTTAAGTAGAGGTGATCTAGCATTTTCAGTTGTGGCCCCTAGACAATGGGATACTTTGGTATACTGTCATTTTTAAGGTGCTTTATAAATAAATGATTGGTTGATTGATGGATTGATTGATTTCAGATTTATTTAGATGAAATTTACAGTGATGTCCAAAAAGTCTAAGATCACACCAAAAAATCTGACATTCACAATCTGATTTAAAGCTGCAAATAAACTTTTTTTTTTGAAAAGTTTTGAAAATTAAATAAATATGTAAAATGAATACGAAATAGAATGTGAAATATATATATATTTTATTTCAAATTAAGATAAATACACATTATATAAATATTTATTATTATATTTCTAATTAATTTTACCTCATAATATTTCTTTAAAATTTGTCAAAAAAAAGTCTTGTGTAAATCTATTATCAATTATTAATAATATAATTAAATATTAATCAATCTTTTCCTTCCAATAATTAAGTAGTATGTGAAACTATTCATTATTATTTAAAATAACAATTAAAATAATTGCATAGAATTACAATAATTGTATTACATTAAATAGCTTGAAACTGAACCATCTCAAATCCATCAGTTCCATCTTTAACTCGGCTTACTTACTTTACAAACAGCACAAGCCGAATTCCTTCAGCTCGGATGGTGATTTATGCATGCACCAGTCGAATCACATCCAAATCTTTCCGGAGCTGATGTTGTTATGGATTACACATTCTGCTGTAATGATTTCTGCTTGCTTCAAATGTCCCTAAAGCCTAATCAACCCACAGAAGAAGTAAATCAGTAGATCTCAACCCTTTGCCTCATTGATTACCCTCCACATGAAGCCCACTGTCAATGTAGATCCTCAAGGCATGAAAAAAGCCGGCCCATGAACAGGCTTTTATTTTGTATGTTTGTACTGAACAAGTATTGATCTTTGTGCAAAGGCTTGACACAAGCAGGCTGTGCTTCAGAGTTGATTTCAAGCATAACCATGCTATATCAAATCCTGCTATAGCCTCTCTGTGTGCAGAACCTCTCTCTTTCTCTCAAAATGATGTGATTTTTCTTTGTTACCTCAGGTTTTATTCAGGCTGAATTGACTTTTTGCTTTGTTCTGGTTTTTTCATGGTCGACTTGAATGTGGACATCTGTTTTGTGGGAAAAACAGACAAATGACTTTTCAGATTGTTCAATGCTGAACTACATAACCTGAAATTATCCTTAGATGGCATGCTGGTTTTATGTCAGTGGATCACAGCTGGTTTTGCTTTATAATCGAGATTTTACAATAAACATCAAGTGGCAACCTAAGACAGTGGCAAAATTGTCAATAAAAGACAGTAACAGAAATGTGCTCAAAATCAGATTATTATTATTTTTTAATAACCATGAACCCAACAAAATGCATAATATGGCATTTTATTATGTGCATCCAACATTATTTTTTCTTGCTGTCTGCAACCATTTACCATAGTTTTGGGTCACAATGTGAACTAAACTTCAAAAAAAAAAAAAAAAAAATCGCACTTATTTTGTGTTACAATCAGAACCCAGAGAAACACAGGAGACGAGAGATCCAAACGCAGTGTGGTATTTAATGGGGAATCCAAATCAGAATCCAACAAGCAAGGGTCAGAACCAAAGATCAATCCAAACAAACAAACAGGGAATGGAACAGGAAACTCGGAAGGCGAGCAAACTGGGTGACGGAATGAAAGGACTCCATGGCAGACAAACAGAAAAGGACTGGTAAATAAAGGGAGGATAATGACTAACGAGTGAAGACACCTGAGTGCAATTAACAGGAGTGCAATTACTGTGATGAAGGGACAAGGCTTTGTGGGAATTGTAGTGCCTACGGTGAGGTGCCTATGGAGAAGTGAGACCACTAGTGGAGACTCAGGTAAACAGAGACTAGACAGCGTGACATTACCCCCTCCTCCACGGAGCAGCTACCAGATGCTCCACCCGAACCCAAGAAGAGACCAAGGAACACAGATGCCAGGAGGGAGGTGGAGCGGCGGAGGACCAGGGGGAGGGACGGAGGGCCAGAGGGCCAGGTAAAATGGGGAAACAGAGACAAGAAATGCATAAAACAAAAACAAGGAGCCCAGGAGGGAGGTGGACCGGTGGAGGATCAGGGGGAGGGACGGAGGGCCAGGTCCATAGAGGGAAACAGAGAGAAGAACAAAAACAAGGAGCCCAGGTGGGAGGTGGACCGGCGGAGGATCAGGGGGAGGGACGGAGGGCCAGGTCCATAGATGGAAACAGAGAGAAGAAGAGCACAAAACAAAAACAAAACAACAACAAAACACAAGTCCAGGAAGGACATAACGTTCAGTCCCCAGGGCCGAACTGACAGGGCAGGAATCCGGAGAGGAGCAAGGTGGAATTGGAGCCCTGCGGTCAAGACAGAAGCCCACCAGGGCGGCGCAGAAGACCACCGCATCCGTGCGGTCAAGACAGAGGCCCACCAGGGCGGCGCAGAAGACCACCACATCTGTGCGGTCGAGACAGAATCCCACCCGGGTGGCACAGAAGACCACCACATCCGTGTGGTCGAGACAGAAGCCCACCCGGGCGGCGCAGAAGACCACCACATCCATATGGTCGAGACAGAAGCCCACCCGGGCGGCACAGAAGACTACCACATCCGTGCGGTCGAGACAGAAACCCACCAGAGCGGCGCAGAAGACCACCACATCTGTGTGGTCGAGACAGAAGCCCACCCGGGCAGCGCAGAAGACCACCACATCCGTGAGGTCGAGACAGAAGCCCACCAGGGCGGCGCAGAAGACCACCACATCCATGTGGTCGGGACAGAAGCCCACCAGGGCGGCGCAGAAGACCACAATATCCATGCGGTCGAGGCAGAGGGCCACCTAGGCGGCGCAGAAGACCACAACATTGGAATCGATGAGACAGGAGAGCAAGTCTGGTTAGGCAAATCTGAAACAGAGAACATGAGCAAGTTAAGGGTGGCCTCCGTGGCCCCGACAGGATCAGTAGAGTGCTCAGAGAGTTCGGCTGAGACGTGACGAGACCCTAGAAGTTCCACAGAGAAGAGGAGAGGCTCTGGTAGTTCAGCCGAGACGAGGAGAGGCTCTGGTAGTTCCGCAGAGGCGTGGAGAGGCTCTGGTAGTTCCGCAGAGGCGTGGAGAGGCTCTGGTAGTTCCGCAGAGACGTGGAGAGACTCTGGTAGTTTCGCAGAGACGTGGAGAGACTCTGGTAGTTCCGCAGAGACGTGGAGAGGCTCTGGTAGTTTTGCAGAGTTTAGACTGGATTCAGGAAGATCAATGATGACTTGACTCTGCTCATAAAGATCATTGGTGACTTGACTCTGCTCATGAAGATAATTGGTGACCTGACTCTGCTCATGAAGATCAATGGTGACTTGCCTTTGTCCATGAATATCAATGGTGACTTGCCTTTGTCCATGAATATCAATGGTGACTTGACTCTGCTCATGAAGATCATTGGTGACCTGACTCTGCTCATTAAGATCATTGGTGACTTGCATTTGTTCATGACGATCAATGGTGACTTGCCTTTGTCCATGAAGAACACCAGTGACTTGACCTTGCCCATGAAGATCACCGGTGACTTGACTTGACTCTGGAGTGTCAACAGTGACTAGCCCTGACTCTGGAGTATCAACAGTGACTAGCCCTGACTCTGGAGTGTCAACGGTGACTAGCCCTGACTCTGGAAGATCAATGGTGACTGGCCCTGACTATGGAAGGTCAACGGTGACTGGCCCTGACTCTGGAAGGTCAACGGTGACTGGCCCTGACTCTGGAAGGTCAACGGTGACTAGCCCTGACTCTGGAAGGTCAACGTGACTAGCCCTGACTCTGGAAGGTCAACGGTGACTTGACTCGACTCTGGAAGGTCAACGGGAACCTGACTCGACTCTGGAAGATCAACGGGAACCTGACTCGACTCTGGAAGGTCAACGGGAACCTGAATCGACTCTGGAGGGTCAACTTTGGCTGTCATCCTGTGCAGAAGCGCTGGACAAGCAGCCATCTTGTGCCATGACTCTGGACCGGCGGCCATCTTGGGCAGTGGCGCTGGGCCGGCGGTCATCCTGGGCAGTGGCACTGGGCCAGCAGCCATCTTGGGCAGTGACGCTGGGCCGGTGGCCATCTTGGGCAGTGGCACTGGGCTTGCGGCCATCTTGTGCTGTGGCGCTGGGCTGGCGGCCATCTTGGGCAGTGGTGCTGGGCTGGTGGCCATCTTGTGCTGTGGTGCTGGGCTGGCGGCCATCCTGCGCTGTGACGCTGGACTGGCGACCACCTTGTGCTGTCGCGCTGGGCTGGCAGCCATCTTGCATCGTGGCGCTGGGCTGGCGACCACCTTGTGCTGTGGCACTGGGCTGGTGGCCATCTTGTGCAGTGGCGCTGGGCTGGCGGTCCTCCTGTCTGTAGACCCCGGTCTAGAATCGACCATCCCGCCGGGAGTGACAGGTGTGGCTGGGGTATTCCAGGGAGACCGATGTTGTAAATACAATACAAACTCCCAGAAATTATAGGCGTCCAACTGCTCCATTTCAATTTGTGGAACCGGGTCATCCAGCCCGGTGTTGAAAGTGTCCTTTAGGGCCGCATCATTATATCCCATCCCCTCAGCTAGAGACCAGAACATTTGTGCCATGGCACCTACCTCATTGCCCTCTTGGCGGAGGGTGGTTAATTTGAAATATTTTGCCCTCCGCTCCACCATACTGGCTGGGGAACAGGAATGAAGTCCCACACCACTGGATCTCGACATTGATGGAGTCCTTCTGTTACGATCGACGACCCAGTGAAATGCAGGAGACGAGAGATCCAATCGCAGTGTGGGTTTATTTGGGTAATCCAAATCAGAATCCAACAAGCAAGGGTCAGAACCAAAGATCAATCCAAACAAACAAACAGGGAATGGAACAGGAAACTCGGAAGACAAGGAAACTCAGAAGGCGAGGAAACTGGGTGACGGAATGAAAGGACTCCACGCCAGACAAACAGAAAAGTACTGGTAAATAAAGGGAGGATAATGACTAACAAGTGAAGACACCTGAGTGCAATTAACAGGAGTGCAATTACTGTGATGAAGGGACAAGGCTTTGTGGGAATTGTAGTGCCTACGGTGAGGTGCCTATGGGAAAGTGAGACCACTAGTGGAGACTCAGGGAAACAGAGACCAGACAGCGTGACATTTTGTTTTATATACATTAACCAAATAACATTTTATTTGAATACATACATACATACAGGTACATATATATATATATATATATGTTGCTGCTTAAGTTTTTATAATAGCAATTTGCATATACTCCAGAATGTTATGAAGAGTGATCAGATGAATTGCATAGCCCTTCTTTGCCATGAAAATTAACTTAATCCCAAAAAAACCTTTCCACTGCCTTTCATTGCTGTCATTAAAGGACCTGCTGAGATCATTTCAGTAATCGTCTTGTTAACTCAGGTGAGAATGTTGACGAGCACAAGGCTGGAGATCATTATGTCAGGATGATTGGGTTAGAATGGCAGACTTGAAATGTTAAAAGGAGGGTGATGCTTGAAATCATTGTTCTTCCATTGTTAACCATGGTGACCTGCAAAGAAACGCGTGCAGCCATCATTGCATTGCATAAAAATGGCTTCACAGGCAAGGATATTGTGGCTACTAAGATTGCACCTAAATCAACAATTTATAGGATCATCAAGAACTTCAAGGAAAGAGGTTCAATTCTTGTAAAGAAGGCTTCAGGGCGTCCAAGAAAGTCCAGCAAGCGCCAGGATCGTCTCCTAAAGAGGATTCAGCTGCGGGATCAGAGTGCCACCAGTGCAGAGCTTGCTCAGGAATGGCAGCAGGCAGGTGTGAGTGCATCGGCACGCATAGTGAGGCGAAGACTTTTGGAAGATGGCCTGGTGTCAAGAAGGGCAGCAAAGAAGCCACTTCTCTCCAAAAAAAACATCAGGGACAGATTGATCTTCTGCAGAAAGCATAGTGAATGGACTGCTGAGGACTGGGGCAAAGTCATATTCTCTGATGAAGCCCCTTTCCGATTGTTTGGGGCATCTGGAAAAAGGCTTGTCCGGAGAAGAAAAGGTGAGCGCTACCATCAGTCCTGTGTCATGCCAACAGTAAAGCATCCTGACACCATTCATGTGTGGGGTTGCTTCTCATCCAAGGGAGTGGGCTCACTTACAATTCTGCCCAAAAACACAGCCATGAATAAAGAATGGTACCAAAACATCCTCCAACAGCAACTTCTTCCAACAATCCAACAACAGTTTGGTGAAGAAAACTGCTCCGGGTGTGTGCTCACAGTGTGTGTGTGTGTTCACTGCTCTGTGTGTGTGCATTTCGGATGGGTTAAATGCAGAGCACAAATTCTGAGTATGGGTCACCATACTTGGCTGAATGTCACTTCACTTTCACTTTCAAGAACAATGCATTTTCCAGCACGATGGAGCACCGTGCCATAAGGCAAAAGTGATAACTAAGTGGCTCGGGGACCAGAATGTTGAAATTTTGGGTCCATGGCCTTGAAACTCCCCAGATCTTAATCCCATTGAGAACTTGTGGTCAATTCTCAAGAGGCGGGTGGACAAACAAAAACCCACTAATTCTGACAAACTCCAAGAAGTGATTATGAAAGAATGGGTTGCTATCAGTCAGGATTTGGCCCAGAAGTTGATTGAGAGCATGTTCAGTCGAATTGCAGAGGTTCTGAAAAAGAAGGGCCAACACTGCAAATACTGACTCTTTGCATAAATGTCATGTAATTGTCGATAAAAGCCTTTGAAACGTATGAAGTGCTTGTAATTATATTTCAGTACATCACAGAAACAACTGAAACAAAGATCTAAAAGCAGTTTAGCAGCAAACTTTTTGAAAACTAATATTTATGTAATTCTCAAAACTTTTGGCAACGACTGTATATATATATAAATATATGTCTGCTTTTCTTGTACTTCTCCGAAGACATATTGTTTTGATGCAATATTGACATTATCTTGCATGTATATTTTGTACAATGTCAGAAATCCATAGTAAAAACGTATTATAAAAGTCGACCAATACCTGAACTTATATATTAAGATGTGTCAAAAGAAAAGGACTGGAGGAAAGAAAATGTTCAAACAAGGCTGTATTTGCTCTGTTTGACTCAGACAAAGATGTGTGGTTTGGAGGCAGTGTAGAGGACAGATCCCATACAAGAAAGAAGACACTGTTGACTCACAGCTGTTTCAAAACACCTGCTTCACTTCTAGGGGTGTTACATTATGCCTAAACTTCAGCCCAATACAGTGATGTTATATGAAGACTGACATTTGTTTCAACCACTGCTCTGATCTGCATTCCGACAAGACCAATCATTTCATATTCATGTCCAATTATTAGACGTTAGTATTTAAACTACTTAAAAAGTTAGTATTTTAGTGCTATTTTGTTATATCATATCTTATAATGTACATCGTGAGTATTAACATTACTTGGACCTTTTATTTTATATTTCCATCCATTTTGTGTCGATGCTTAGAATACAAATTTATTTATACAAAAACTTTTGAAAATTGATTATTTGATGCATTCTGAATTCTTACTTTTTAAAATGGAAACATATGTCTGAAAACATACAGTATTAGGTAATAATTCTTTATTGTGATACTGAAATATGATCTGTTTTTTTTTTAAAGTTGCTGTGAATAAACTCAATTTAATGTGCGCTCCAGTATTTGAAATACATAAATATGCCAAGTAAAGTGCCCTTAATAGACCTGTGATTGCAGCAGTATTGTTTCCTACTGATTAGGAGAAAAACATACCCCAAGGACCTCCTAGCCCACTGCCATTTAATCAGCATTAGCTTCCTTTAACTTGCTGTTTAATCTGCTTTCAGTCCAGGTACTTTAAATAAATCAATAGGAATACATGATTGTCTAATGATTTTCGGAGACCATCCCTTCGACCACTGCTGCATGATTTAGAATGACTAATTCCACATTTTAACATTGATCCCACCCCATGGAGGACATGCATCCTTGCTGAAGAGAGTCCTATAGGGGGATGGGTAAGGGATGGCCAAGATGTAATAAAGGAATAATTGTACAGTCAATCAAAAAGCTTGAAAATGAAAGATTTTTGTGTCAAATATATTCATTTTTATTCATCATTATCTTATTTCATCAACTATTCACATAATAGTTCCAATAGTTACAACTGCAAAAACCTGCCTTTACCTGTAGTGATTCAATGCTTCCAGCACTGGAAACATCAATTAAAGACTTCACATACGTGTGTCCAATTCCAAGCCTATTCCTGTTAAAGCAAACAGCAGTGTGTCTCTTGTTGATGGACACCATAATCAGAGGGGAAGCTGATTAATTACAGAGTCAGCCACAGGGGCTTCACTTCCCATAGGAGCCTCATTAGCTTTCTGCTGCCCTTTTAGACCTGCCAGGCTATAGAGCTTGGGAAACTACCTCACTGCGCATTGCATTCTGGGTAGTCACAGCAATTTTTTAGGATATGCTAGTCAGCTATCAGGATATTAGTACACAGCGATAATAAACCGTTACAACAATGGACTGAATGAAGATCAAATACAAGATTTCATACAGAGAAAAGCTCAAGGAAACAAAGTTGCAAAGTATGCAATAATGTGTCTGCCTTTCGGTGTCATCCGCCTCCAGCTATTTTTAGCTGTACAAAACAGCTCCTTTTGCTGCTTGATATCGCTGACTGATGTTTCTTACTATATTATTTTAATCTATTATCTTAATTATACACACACTGGGTCAGTTTTACCATTTATTTAATTGCATTTTCAGAATAAATTAGTTTATTGTCTTGACGATGCCGATAATATGATACTAGACTAGAGAACATACTTTGAAACTGTAACTAACAAAAAAAATAACTAACATAATACCTTTCATGGTGTAGCCTATTATTTTTTTATTTTTATTTTATTTTTTTATTTCTTGAATACTACAGCTGTTTTAATTACACATGTTATCATGTAGTTATCAGAACAGATTTTTATATCTGAACCAAAAAACTTAATATTACATTATGTAAATAGCCTATTAGCCTAATAGCCTTAACTAAAAATAAGACAGACATTGGATAATCATTTTTTATCTGTTCCTTTAAATGAACCGTCCGAAAAGACCGATTTCACTCGTGGGAGAAAGTGTGTTTGATATTGATTTTGCTCGAAAATACTCTTATTGAACATTGTGAGTTTTGTAGTTAAGTAGCATCGCTTATTTTGTTTCACTCACGAGTTCGTATGTTTATATAATGGAGGTGAATAGGAAGATGGAGGTGAACAGAATCAGGACACCGGAAGAACTCTGACGATAGTGAGGTAAGCGTCAGTTTCCATGATCAGATTAACTAGCTCATCCCGAGATTCATGTTTGATATACATTAATTGCATTTTTACGGTCAGTTTGGTATTTCTGGGTTGTCTGCAAGTGGTTTGACACCTGTGTTTATCCTTTGCTCGTAAGCATTCTATACTATAGTGTGTATTCTATCTCGTGTGCTGACCTTCTGCCCGATAAATGAGCTTGCTTTGTTCATGAAGACCTCCCTCTATGAGGTGATACTGGGAATATTAATGGGGATTCTCTGGGCATTTGTTGCTTTCTTTGTAAAGAAGGATTCGGCTAGGGATTTGCCCTCAGGTGACGTAATATTAAATGTTGAATATAAAAATGTTTACAAGAAACATTTATTTTATGTATATACACACACACATTTATATTATTTTCAACACATGCGCACACACATGTATAATGTTGAAAAGATTTTGTGTATATTTTGTTTCCATCATTTTCATACAAATATAAATTAATTTCATATAAGCAAGTATTATATATTATATATTATATAAGTATTATATTATATATATTATATATATATATATATATTATAAACTATATATATATTTTAACTAGATTTTTTTTTCAACAGTTTGGACATAGTACATCACCACAGCTATTAATTCACCTTATTTTTAAACATGGAAATATGCCATTTTCTCTAATGTGCAGGACTTCTGGTTTGCAACATCAAGCAACATACCAAGCTGTTTTGTATACAGCTAAAAATAACTGGAAGCAGATGAAACCAAACATGTCTTGTACATTGAAGTTACAAATGGCTGTGTCCACTCTTACGTTAAAAATAAGGTGAATAATCACCTTTACATTACAAAAATGTAAATACATATTCAGTCACAATCAACAGAATGTTGTCAAAACACAATATTACAGTTGTTAAACAGTCCTGCTCATTCACCACATTTTAACATAGTCCCTGAATTTGTTTATATTTATTTATTTCTTTGCATGCATGCATTTTAGTTGGTGCAGTATAGTCACTGTTCAGGCTAAGTGCATCTTCCATTGCCTAACAGTGCAGCAGATCTCTGTGTAATCCCTCTCTTTGCATTTCCTAAGTTGCTAAAGACCAAACTAGTCAAAAGTCACTTCCTCTGACCAGGCCCCATCAGCTCAAGCATGCTTCTCTCTTTTCAACAGCACACCACAGCGCTTCTGCTGTTTACCAAGAGAGTAAACAAAGTAAGTCAGTGATGTCAGATTATGGAAAAGAATTGGGGTCGAATTCACAGCAGCTGTCCTTATGCACAAAGCAGCCCAATGTGGCCAGCTTCCAGAGGTTTTTTTTCTCTCCTCATTGAATCAGTGACAATTTGTTTTCAGACGTGTTAGTGGGTTTCTGCCACTGTTTATATATTTAAAACCATGAACTTCAGGTTGGACGTAATGCTTTAGCAGCTTTTGACAGGGACAGGCTGAGATCTCCCAAACAGCTTTGAATCTTAAGTTAGAAGGAAACATCTTTAGCTCTTCAGCCATTGGTTTTTAATCAAAATTACCTTGTAATTGGGGTGTTTAATGAGATTTGTTGTTTGAATAAAATCAACCCCCATTCCCGTTCTTAACAGGATTAAGTGGAATGAAAAGCAGCTTGGGAAAAGGGTTCATTCTAAAGTCCAGGCATGAGATATGGATGAAAATGCTATTAAAAAAAATGCTAAATGCTAAAAGAATAGCAAAGCATTTCAATGTATTCTTGTCTTGTTATAGGCAGGCTAAGAGCATCTAAATCCCTACCATTTACCAAATTAAACTAATTTAAAGTGCTTCCAAAAGGCACATCTGTAGGCTGACGTGGGTCCAAGCCTCTGAGAGTGGGCTTTCGCTAGGCATTCTACGTCCCATTGATCCTTGAATAGTCATGCCTGTCAGGCAGCCATATCAACCATTATCATTCTAATTTTACTGCCTTTCTTGGTCCCTAATCTAATTTGCAATGATGCCTGAGCATTTCGCAAGGCCACAGCACTTTCTTCAGAATTTCAACAAGGGCATTAAAGCCCCTCAATTTACATTAATGAAGTGCACATTTAATTAAGGTGGAAAAAGGGGGAATGGAGGGTTCTTGAAGATGAGCAGTGACTTGTGGATGCTCGGGTGTACAGGGTGGAAGATTCTCTCACCACTAGAAGGGTATCCTGCTATTGGGTGTCTGCTTGCTGAGCCCCTTATAAGTTTTCTGGCAAACAACGATTGTTGTCAGATCACTGGTGTTAAATTTTTCAAATTCAGAAAATTGTTGTTTAATATCATTAACAAGCATTGGATGTTAGCTATAACTTCTATTCTATTACTTTTAGTAAATGTATTTCTATTACTTAAATGTTTTCTGAAGGTAACCTGTTACTTTTAAAATTTGCATCAGCATAATAATAATACGTTATATTACTCTGATGTCATTTTCAACAGAATTCACAGCAGCTTTTTAATAACATCACAAAAACCTAGATTTACACGGCATTAAAATACATGCACGTTATGAATGAACTTAAATGTAGTTATACTTCAGTCACATGACTGGAAATTCTCTCATTTTTGCCATAGATCACTAACCATACTTATTGCTTTTTTCAAATAATTTTTCTATTTATGTAATGGATTTACTGGGATTTTTGCTTGACAGGTACTACTGAAAACCTATCTTCTTCATAACAGAGTCACAAGGGTCTACGCAGCGCACGTCACACATGAGTGACGCAACAAAACAAGAATGCTTCCATTATAGTCTAGAAAGCTGTCTACATTTCAAATGGTGTAACATCTAGGGAAGTAGCTGTTGTATGCAAACATGCCGCAGCAAAATATGCCATTCTGAAGTGAATAATTTAGGGAATTGCTGAAGGAAGCATGCATCAACATTTCTGTATAATACTTTGTACATTGTACAACATAATGCATGAATTACTTTTTGTTCATAATCAGTGCAATAAGAAAACAAAATCAGGTTAAAGATTAATCTTTGATTCCAAAGAAAAGTATTTTTTTCTGTCTCCTCACTCATTCTCTTTCTTCGGCACAGATATGTCTGAACCGGGTCTCTTCTCTTTTCACTGGCTCTGTGTCAGGAGGTTTTGCAGGAATAGGGGAGGCTGGCCAACAGTGGTGACCCAGGCCTCTCAGAAAGGGGAAGGCCAGACTCAGTTTGGGTGGCACAGATAAAACATGTTTTCAGACAGAGTTTCGGTCTCTGTTGAGGAACAGCGAGAGGGGGCGGAGTGGGTCCCAGTGAAACAATCTAGCTATTTTAATGTAAAAAGGCAAAGTTATAAATTCATCTATTTGCTCTCTCCTGACCCTGCCTTTCACTCAATCCCCTGCTGGGATGGCTGAGTCAGACACAATGCATTAGCCTGTCACAATATTGAGAAAAATTGAAACTAGGAAGAAAGACCACCAGATGCTTTATTGTCTTTGCAGTTTCCACATAATTAGCTGGGAAGAAAAGTCACTGGTCTGGTTGCAGTGCTCTGAATGAACTTGAGGACAGCTACACAGCCCTGCTGTATGATCCATTCTGCCCGGCCCCAGCGACAGAGCGGCTTTCCCGTCCCTTCCTCTCCTCCTCCTGTTTCTGCAGGGCTCTCCCTCCCCTCAACACGGCAGCGCAAAGTTTAACTGTGCATGACAGATGGCCGTGAAATTGGTTAACACACAGCACACCAGGCTTTCTTAAGACAATTCAGCTGCCCCACACTGACAAGCAGTGTAGTTGAACAGATTAGGAGAATCAATCCATTAACACCTCATGGCATTAAATTGGGCTCGCTTCTCTAAAAATGCTCCTCAGGCAGTTTGTAAAAGTGCGTCATTTGTCATTATTTAAAATCCAATGTGAGGTACAATCAAAGAGGCATTAGACTGGCATGATGAGGCATAAGTGCCTTTTGATATGCCATAGAAAAGTCACTTCATTTTCTGTGTTTGCAGAATATAGTCAAAATCTGAAATGGAACTGGTTAATAGTTAATTATTCATAATTCCATTAAATGATCAGTTATGGGTGACTTAGCTTAGTGGTTAAAAATCTGAGGTTGTCAATTTAAATTTAGCATTTCTTTGTGTATGACAAAAATAATTAATTTTTTTTATAATGTTCCCATTAATGTGCTGCATTGTTAAACATTTAGGACATTTTATGAACAGTATGAATATCCATTTTCATACTGTACATTATAATGTTATAATAATTATAATTAATATAATTATAATTATAATAATTATAATTTAAGCAAAATAGTGTACAATTTTATTATCAGTTGTTGGTCCCTTGCAATTCATTTGAATTTAGACCCTTGTTTCGCTTATAAGCTTCACCACCCTTTGGTTTCTCACAAAAGCACAGAGCTGGGAGGCAAAGGAAGTGAAGAGAAAAAGGCCACCTTCAGTCTATGTGTGCATTAATCGTAAAGATCCATTAAATCTATTTCACCAGCTTTCCTTGGTACCCCATGCATAAGAACCCAGCCTAAATTCCCCCCATAGTGACTCAGTGAAAGGGAGCAGGGATGAATAGCACACTTTATTGGAGCATGCCATGAGTGGTCAAACAGCAGTGGCGGGCCCATTCTTCACCCCTTCAGCCCATTATTAAAAAGGGCTTTATGGAGGCTTGTAAAAGTGTTCTCTCCTCAGGGGGCCTGCATAATAAAAATCGAAGTCAAATTAAAGCTCCGCGAAGCAAAGAAATGTGGGTGGGCTTCCTCCAAGAAGCTGTGGTGATGTCCTATTCCCACCACTTGTGGCACGACCCCAGTCAGGCCACTTTTATGTAGCTGACAGCTTCATGAAGGACAAGAACACAGACTCGTACATGGCATGAAATTGGCTACAATAGCTGAGTGAACGGATGAACAATTCCCAAGCAGGATGTGATCACAGAATAACTGAGCGGCAGCGAAAAAACGTATGTCATCTTTACCTGGAAGGGATGGGTTTAGGACTCTCCTACAAGGCTGTACGAAAGAGAGAGGCAGAGGGCGAATGCTGAATGAGTTGGTGGCCAGAGGAGGAGCCAATCTGTCGGAGGGGTAGGGGGTGAAGTTTTTAAACGGTGCAAATGCCTGGTTTTGAGGCAAAGTCAATGAATAAATCAGGGCTCGGTAACAGTAATGGCATAATGGGTTGTGGAGGTTTTGAATATGTTTAAAAGCCTTTTCACAGGAGAATGTAGGACTGGTCCTTTGCAGCTGTAACACTTTACAGACAATGACCACTCAACAGATGGGAGTCATGGGGGAAAAAGAGCTCAGTGTTTAAGCTAAGGAGAATTCCGCCCCCAAATCCCCTCAACCATCCCACCGATTTGGCTGTCTGCACCCGCAGGTGTCCCGTGGCACAATAAAAATGAGCCAGTTGGTTTAGTTAAGTTTTGTTTCTAGTGGTGGCATTTTTTTATTTATATATAACAATAAAATAGGGCTGTGCAATTTATAAGTACCAAATCAGTTTTGCATCAATACCAGTTGATATTGAATATTTTATTGTGCATGGCTATGTTTGTGTATTTTTTTATTTTCATATAGTTTCATATTTTTATATTATACTTTTATTAGTTCACCTTTACTTTCATGTACACATTTTATAATTTAATAGCCTGGTTAAAAAATATTTAGCAGATTTCAAAATGAATATTATTAATATATTATTATAATATTGTTTTTATATTATTTATCATTTAATTTACAGAAATGTTGATATCATTTACCTGTTTAATGGCCATAGCATGAAAATAATTAATTATTTTGATGATAATTATATGTTAACATAACTGACATTATCATCCAGAATTTTTATATCTTTTTGGGAGTGCATCCCAAAAAGACCTTAATACTAATTTGAGGTCAAATGAATTTTTATTTTATTCAAATGATTTAATTTTATTGGGAAACATAGTTGTCTATTAGTTAAAACTGCTGTTAAATATTCTGTCACATCAACTGGGTGTAAATCACAAACATGTGTGGTACTTTAAGTGATTTGCAATAGACAGATATTTTTTGTAGAGTTGAACCTGTTCACTTCTTGCCTATTGAGATTCCTCAAGTGCTTTTCTGGCTTGTGAGACAGTAGGACTCTGTGCAGACCGTTCATTCAGAAATGACTTTTTCATCTGTGTAATCTCTTACCGAGGAAATATCCTCCAGATATGCATAAAACGAGTGAAATCTGTGGTGTTGATGCCACGTAAAAACTGATCTCAGGTGTTGAGATTTAGAGAGGCTTATTTTGCAGTAATTTAGTTATTGCTTTTTCTGAGTTAGATTTAATTTCTCACAAGTGTTTCCTCACTCCTCCTGAATCCATATTTGATTTAAATACCATTTGCCTCCAGAATATTAATGTGAACTGGCATATTACTGTTTATTTTCAGATTCCAAATCAAAAGCCTTATGTTTTACGCTTTTATAACTGAGGACCTTATAATTTGCAGTCTAATAATCATAACTAATGGATTAAGAACTTCAAGTGCAATTCATGCATCCTACTTGAGTGCATTCCTGCTCTCTTTCTAAATTGATGAACCTAATCTATCAAGCCGCTATTCCACTAGAATTAATTATAGACGCAGATCTAGGTCTATAGATCTGTAATTTCTTCATAAAAATGGTAAATGACATTTACCGCCAGTTAAAACTAGTCTGTCTCCCTCCGTTATGAAATGTGAGATCTTCAACTGTTGTTAAACAATATTCATATTTTTTCATGCTCATCAAGGGCAGGTGAAATTTTGTCTCTGTCTCAAAGCTTAAAAAATAGAAATTTAACAGAAAAACAGCTTTCGGAAAAACAAGTTAGCATAAGAAAACCATGCTAGCATAAATTCAGCCAACTATTAAGGTAAAAAAAAAAATTCATTTTGGGGGGGGGGGGGGTGTCGTGTTTTACACGTTATATATATATATATTTAAACATTATTTATTTATTATTGTTTAAAACAATGGTTTGATGTTTGTTACTGATTATATTACTGTTGGGTTTCATTCATAGTTGTTTAACTTTTAGCTTTAAGCATGTATTTCCATTGTGTTTGTTGTTGTTGTTGTTGTTTTTAGCAAATACCTAAAATTTTAATTAATTAATATTATAAGTCATTAATTAACATCATAGAGTATGTAATTCTAGCAATATGACTTTAGGTCTTCTGTCTACTGAGATCTGCTAAATTTGCATTTATAAGGCTGTGGAGGACGTTCAAGTCCACTTTGCATTTAGCTAGGTGGCTTTCTGCTTTAATCACACAGATATAGGTAATGATATTTTCCTCCCCAATCAAATAAGGGAGCCACTGCCCAAGGTTGAAATTAGAGTCCTTGTTCTTAGAGGACAAATTTAGTTCACTCTTTCTAGTGTGTGATTTGTCTTTGGTCTGAATTTATTTTTTAACCAAATTAGTATGTATGCTTGGATGAGATGAGAGCTGTTTTTATTTTTTGTTTTTCATTTTTTCGAATCCCATTAAAAGCAACTTCATTATGGCAAAACTCTCTGTAATTATATGCAAAATGGTTGACAGCGTTACAGGTTTGGTTATTATATGCATGGCTTTTTGATTGCAGTGGTAAATTGGATTAAGAGATCCGGGGTCCTAAACAATGCATGGAAGTAATTGGCTTAAGCACATGCAACTCTACCACATGGTTTTCATACTGGGCAAGGAGAATTGAAAGACAATTAAACCCTGTCATGTGAAGAGAACACTTTAAGTGGAACACGTATGATATCTCAGATGCCATGATGTGTAGTCATATTTAAATAATATTGAGGCCCATATTGCATGCACAGATGTAACTTTTTATATTCATTGGTATTTGTAATATTACATTGGATGGCTAGTCATGTACCCGAGGGGGCACCAAACATATTTCCACAGAAAAACACACCTTTTAAAGACTTAAATTCTTTTTTTTTTTTTTAAATGTAACATTCAATATGAAACTATTTTTTACTTTTTATAAACCAAGAAAAAAAATCTAAATTGTAAATGAACTTGACAGATTTTGATTAAACCAGCATGTTTTATTGTATTTTATTTAGGTAAATTAAAGGCAAACACTAAAAACCACTCATTTTAATTACAATGAAAAATCTTTTATTTTTTTTGCTTCATACTGCTTCATTGGTGAAAATCAAATTTTCCAACATACTTTATTCTTATTGACGAAAAGGCAACAAAAAGGACAGTGTTTCCCTAAACTTTATACCAAACCTGAGCTATTAGAAACAGCTCTTCTTTTAAAACCCTGTCCCCTGCCCTCCTCCAATTTGCCTAAGATATAGTTATTATCCAATCTCCATACACTTGATTAAAGAGCAGGCCTGCATGACTGTCACTCTACTCGATGTGACATCTCCCTTCCGGGCCACCGTCTGACTCGCGGGCCCTCTCCCGTGCACCGTCCAGATCATGTGACGGGGATTATTAATGGCCACCGTCTCTCTGCCACTTGACACAGTGCTCCAGCTGTCACTGGGCTCACGGGCCGCATGATTCTGCCGCTGGTGCGGTGCCAGTCTTGGGTCTGACCCATCCGTCACTGTCAGCGGCAGTTGGGTGATGAATGGACCGGGGAGGCACGGCAAGAGGATCCATACTCACCCACGTCTCGCTTGATCCTCTCTAAAATGTCCTCATGCCAGCTGAGGCCTGCATGGCCTTGCTCTTCCTAACCCAATCCTGATTACTTAAACCAGCTGGTTGACTTTCACAGAGTTTGGTTTATCCTCTCTGCACTTTAATTGCCACTTCTCTGCCATGAGTTTTTTTCTTTACCCTTGATATAATGTCATTTCTTTCATGCTGTGTTATATTCTGTTCAGTTTTTATGAATAATGTGCCTTTTCAGTGAGAAACCTGAAACCACAGGCTCCAAAAGTGCCCTGAATTTAACCACTTTATTTTTTCCATCCATATTTACTTTACTTTCATGAAGGACCCCTACTATTGTAATTGTATTATTAATTTAACTCGGTTATAAGGAGCTAACTGCTCGCTCAGTGACAGCTTTCGTTGCTAAAATGCAATTCATTTCTGAGATGAAATCTAATTAGAGGCAAATGCTTAGAAGAGAAATCCTTTCTGGTGATAATCTTATTTGCCAGCATTAACATCCCAGCTGTGGCTAATGTTTGCCCATTATGACAAAATGTTTGTACTTGCTTTTGTAGTAATAGGAAGTGCACACACACTGCTTTCAAGCGTTTGATTGCATCACCTACTAGTCATTCACCCTCAAACATCTGGAAATCCTTTGCGGTTCCAGGCTTGAGACAGGTTTGAATACCAGAGTATCTTATTCACCCAAAACTGAAAATGACCCCATGTTTTACTCGCCCTCAAGCAATCCTAGGTGTTTATGACTTTCTTCTTTCAGACAAATACAATCAGACTTATCTTCTCTACCAAGCTTTATAATGGCAGTGAATAGTGGTCGAGATTTTGAAGCAAAATAACAACACTGCAAAACTGTGACTGAATCTAGAGCTTGAATCTATAACGCGCGGTCCATGCAGCTGGTTATTTTGGGGAATCGAAACATACAACGTAGTCTGATTCTTAAATAAATTACCCCAAAGTTAGTTCTTTGTAGCGAATCAGAAGTATACAGTACATCGCAACCAGTCTTGTCAGATTCTTGAAAGACTGACTCTGAGTTGGTCCTTTTTAGCGAATCAGAAGTCTACAGCACAACCAATGTAGTCTGATTCCAGATCAAGTGATTCTAATGAGTCAGTTATTTTCTTAAATCTAACAAATATATTGCAAACAGTGTTGTCTGATTTCCCAATGAATGACTCTGAGTTTGATTACTGATTCAATGATTTGAATGAGTAGGTTCTTTTTGGTAAATCAGAAACATATAGTGCATCCACTGATCTCTGAGACCATTTTACTGAAAGGTTGGTTCTTTATTAGGGATTCAATAGAATGTTACACAAATATTGTTGTCCATTCCTTTTTTTATGTTATATTATTAGTCTCTGGTTTTTCTATTTTTATTTTTATAGCTATTAATGAATCACAGGTTCACACATTACATGGTTTTCACTTGGAAAATCTCATGAACATGATGTACACACTTTACACACAAATCTCAGTCTTGGAAAAGCATCTGTGGCACATGTGTACAGTATCCATGTGGTTAGCTCAGTGACACAGATACGCTTTTCACACTCTAGTAACAGCTTTTAAATGGAAGTCATCCATAAGAAACCAGGGGCCACTGGGGAGGGCCAGCAGAGGGCTCTGATTAATTCAAATGTGTCCGGTGTGGCGGCGCAGATTGGAAAGTTCCCCACGGTGCCGAAGGGGGCCGGGCCAATGTGGTCAGCCGGAACGGCCGGCACAGCCTTACCAGGACCCCCCGTTTCCTCTCCATCACTGTCAATAAGGCAAACTGTGGCCCCTTACGTCATTTAATTTACTATTTCAGTGATTACATACCTCATTGCCTTGCCATTGTTTCGCTGAATGATTTAATTAAGTTTGGATTAATCATGTCAGGTGATATTTAATGTTTCAGGAGAGTGTGGAGAGTGAGAGGCCCGAGATGGAGAAAATCACTCTATGACACTTCACTGAACAGGAGGTCGCGAGAAGATTAATACGCTGTATGGACAGGGGTTAAAAAATAAATTTCACTCATGTTCTGGCTCTTTGGTTTTCTCTGCTCTCTTCATTTTTCCCTATCTTGTGCCATTGGCCTCCCCACCCCATTCTTTACCTTTTGTTGATTAGTTCTTGCAGGATGTGAAGCGATGGTACGTGGAGGTCAGATGAATTATGACGGCAGCCTTTCAAAGGTGACCCAAAGCACTGATCTTGTGATCTACATGTGAAGCTTTTCTCTCTGATCAGCCTCCTGATGTCTGTCTGCTGCTGCTTCTGTCTTGATGTATGTTTACATCACACGGGACGGGTCAGATGATGTGAAATTATTCCTGCATTTGACATGTAAAAGTATAGAAAATGTGTTAAGATGACCATGGAAAAGCTGCTCTGTCATGGCATCAAATCCACATGATGTATACACAACTGAACTGAACAACTAGATGTTAATGCATCTTGTTAATATCCTAATTCCTTCACAACTATGCTCCTCTGAGTCTCATCTTCAAAGCAGCGAGATGCCAACCATCACCTATGGTTTATTAAATTATGCAATTGCAGTTCTTGGAGAACCAAAACCAAAGATGGTTAAGAGCACTCACTTCTGATTTTAAAGTGTGTTGCCAGACTGATTTCTTTAAAGTTGCATCTCTCTCATAACCCTCTTGCACAATCGCTTGTCAATGTGGCCGTCTGTTGCGGTGACTGTTTTTTTTTTTTTTTTCAGTTCTGTCTCTTTAGTTTCATTTTTCTACTGTGAAACAACAGCTCATGAAACCTTGTGAAACAACTGACTAGTGCAAAACCAAGTCAATGCTTATGTGTGACCTGTGCTTAAAAAGTCTGCTGGTGTGCGTACGGTAAGTGCATACTATTCTGGTGACGAAATTAGCAACTCGAACTGTGTATCTTCTCCTAATGTGGCTATCCACCTTATTCCTGGGGGCGCTGCTGTAGAAATGATTATGGGTGAAACTTCCGGTTAGATAGCGGAAGCAGAAGTAAGCTAGTTAGTCCCAGTGGCTGTGCTGCGTGAAGTAAGTCTTTCTAGAGTAAAAAAATAACTGCAATTTGAGAAATAACGTTACTGTTTTATTTTATTTTTATTATTTTGTGTTTATTAAAACAGCTTTTTTCTTTCTTTTTTTTTATCCATGCAGTTAAAGCTAGTGGGGTCTACAACAACATTTGATCTCACTGAACAAAACACTAAAACAGTAAGTAATTTTTCTAAATATATTCCTTTGCGCCTGGTTTCACAGACAGGGCTTATGGTTAAGCCAGAATTAGGTCACAGTTAAATTAAGACATTTAATTATCTTTTAAAATAAGGTGCCTTAGAAAAAAAAAAAACATTACTGGTGTGCATCTTGAGACAAAACAATAGCACAGATATATTTATTTCAGTGCAAGTGTCTGACTAATATTATGTTTTTTTTTTTAGCACCGTCTAAATACATAAAACATACAAATGTATATAACACGTTTTGCTGTGATATCCAATGCATTCTTCCACTGGCATTAAATTACACTGATGTTTACAAAAATCCAGTTCAGATGCCTGTGCAATACAAGCTGATGTTGATAAACACAGCACCTGTTACCACAGATTGAGGGCAAGCCTATCCAGCGCAGAACAATGGGAGGAGAAGGACAATCAAGGCCAGAGGTAAATTAAAAGGTTTGCAATGATCCTTTGATGAGACCACATGGCATTGCTAAATGGAGAAGTATCTCTCTTATCAGGGCCTAAAACAGCCTCTTCATGAGGCAGAGCGGCCCCAAACACAAGCCGCATGTCAGACAATGGCTCTTGAGGTGTTGCTGAGGGAATTCCCAGACTCGTGCCACATATGTCCCCAGCTGCGTTGCCCTCTCATCAAGAAAATCATCTTTGGTGTGCAACTCATTGTGGCTTTACAAGGGAAAGCTTTGAATGTAACTATTTGTCCAGGGTTCTGATATCATTAACATTGTAATAGGGCATCTGTCAGTGTTATACCCTGATGCTCTATTTAAACTTGAGCCTTGTGCTTTTCTATCTACGTGTGATTCAGTCCATTAATTAACCTGCGGTCTCGGTCACCCTCCACAATTCCCTTTACGCGTCATGACACGCGGCACGTGTGACACTCACGCCACTCATTAACTCCCAATTTAACCGTTACAATTTTCATCCTCCCTTGTTTACCACAAACAGGCGTAAACATGATTCAGTGAAAGCATCATTGTGCTAATATTTATCAAAAGAGTCTAATGAGCCATGCAAATTATGTGTGTAATTTGCGGAACAGCAGCTACCTATCATTTTTACGAGGATTTTGATTTAAAACATTTCTATAGAGATACAATTTCCTGTTATAGATGTATTATCAGAACAGCTGCATTTGTAAATATTAGAGTAGGAGCACGGTATATAAACAAACCGTCTCAGTATACATGTTTGGTCGGAATTGTTGTTGACAGGGTTTCATGCATTTGACATTTGTTGTACAGTGTTGAAATATGTTTTTTTCAGTTGATTGTATGTCCATATAAATAATAGGTGAGGCCAGAATGATCATTAAATCATTACTAGGGTCCAAAATGTTCATTAAATCATTCCTAGGGTCTTTGTTTGCATCCAGATGAACACACTTCTATGGGCCATCTGTTACTTGGGTCCAATCTATTTTCTCCTCAGACTGCTGAAACTGCTGAACCATGCATGGCTTGGCCCAATCTCCTCATCACAATAGAGTCATTACAGATTTAATGTTCTCCAGACCATGCTGCACTGTTAATAGTTTACTAAACGTACAGTTATGATTGCTGCAAGATGTGCCGAATTGTCATCGGGGTAAATAGATTTAAAAAAACAATTCAGTATAGCTGTAATGAAAAGGATCGTTTCATAAAACTGATGAGCTGATTTTTAATGTAAGTTATTATTAAATTGTAAATGTTCTACTGGACAAATAATGTGTTTTATGTGTTTTTTTTTAAATTGTATTGGTATTAAAAAGCATTAATATTATGCATTAATATGTTGATTTTCTACTATGTTCATGTTGGAGGTATAATACGCCTTGTGCTTGGGTTCTGCAACTTCAAGATTTTTTTTTTTTAATCTAATGATGATATTTCTATAAATGTCCACTTTTTATTTGGCATTGGCAGATTTTGTGGCTTTACAAGGGAAAGCTTTGAATGTAATTATTTGTGATATTTCTATAAATGTCAACTTTTTATTTGGCATTGGCAGATTTTGTGACGTTTAGAATAAAACAAATTTTTGGATGAATTATCTCTAAGCTGGTGGTAAAATTTTTTTTTGAGTTGTTCACTTCTTGTTAAAAGAATGAATTAGAAGTAAAGACTTCTTTATTATTATTATTATTATTTTAGATTTATAGATTAGTTCCAGGCAGAGGTGGGTAGAGTACCCAAAAACTGTACTCAAGTAAAAGTAAAAGTACTTCTAGAAATATTTACTCAAGTAAAAGTAAAAGTACTAGTTCAATTCAATTCAATTCAAGTTTATTTGTATAGCGCTTTTAACAATACAAATCATTACAAAGCAACTTTACAGAAAATTATGTTTCTACAATATTTAGTAGTAGCTAGTAGTTTGTGCACGTTTGACAGGATTTTAGAAAAATAAAAATAATAATAATAATACAAGACGTAGTAGGCTAGATGATGAACTATCAATATTATTAATTAATAGTAATTATAGGATGCAGTCACACATGTAGCAATAATTGTTAGTTCTGTTTGTTGATTCAAGGTTAGGATCATCTGGGGTCCTCTGAGGGTCAGCATAATCTCTTCTCAGGTGTTCTGGATCCAGACTGGAGCTTGTGTAAATCCTACATCCCGTGGCAAAACATAGAAACAAAATAGAGACATCATTAGCATAGCTGCTGATCCAACAAAGTAAAATTAGTTTAACCCAAGCTAAAGAATAAAAATGCAGATGCAACTACACTCACAATTTAAGAGATACATTATTCGAATGCTTGGCGAAAGAGATGCGTTTTTAATCTAGATTTAAACAGAGAGAGTGTGTCTGAACCCCGAACATTATCAGGAAGGCTATTCCAGAGTTTGGGAGCCAAATGTGAAAAAGCTCTACCTCCTTTAGTGGACTTTGCTATCCTAGGAACTACCAAAAGTCCAGCGTTTTGTGACCTTAGGGTGCGTGATGGGTTGTAGCGTGGTAGAAGGCTAGTTAGGTACGCAGGAGCTAAACCATTTAGGGCCTTATAGGTAAGTAATGATAATTTGTAACAGATACGGATAGTCTTGAATAGTTACTTGAGTAAGAGTAAAAGAGTATCGGATAAAAAATCTACTCAAGTAGTTAGTTACTAGTTACTTTGGGTCATATATACTGAGCCTATTTTTATTTAGATATATAGATAAAATGTATGTAATGTATGTGTGCGTGTATAAATGTATATATTTCATCAGCCTTTACTCCAATTTATGTAATTTATTATAAAACCCTGTCTGTTTACTTAAGTAACAGATATAGGTGTCATGCCATAACATATTTTTAATACGACTGACTTTATATTAAATGTGAATTTAACATTGAAAGTTAATGTGATATAAATATTGCTACTAATCTTTCATTGTTCAGAAAGAGAGCAAATAACATTTACATTATTAAATAATTTTCACTGACAGTCTAGATTTCAATCACTCTCAGAAACTCCCATTAAAATCACTGAAACTGTTAACACTGTGAAATCAATATCTTAATTAAAGATTCGTACACACATCTGCACTTAGTTGTTCCTGCGAGAGAATTCGCAAGAAAGAGGTATTCAGTCAGTGAGCGAGTGAAGGAAGCACCGGCATTTTAGCGATGACTCATCTGAACGCCTCTGATTGGCCAATGCTTTAATAAGCTCAAAAGAATCATGTGTGATTTGTTATAATGCGCAGCGCTGTATAAACGCATCTATCTCTGGCTAAGCGCCAGCAAGCAATCACAGATCTGAATTTAGCAGCTGATAATATGACTCGCTGCACGTACTTGCACCAGTGTGATTGTATTAAAATTAATAAAATCTTAATCGGCTATTTTTTGTCTTTTGGAAGCTGCATTCAACTTGACTCCCCTCTGTTATAAGCCACACACGTACAACAAACTAATGTCACAGTGGTATCGTGTACTGTAATCGAATGTAGCCCAAGTTATTACCTGTTAAACTGTAGACAGCACACGCGGTGTTCACCTAATAAGGATCTCCATCGCTAGCAAATAATAACCTTTGCAGATTTCAATTCAGTGCAGTTCCAGCCACGTTTTCAACGCTCTTTCTGTTCTTAAACGTTACAACTCCGAGTGAACCACTTCAGACGCTCAGCGCGTGCGGCAGGGAACTGAACGACTCATTCAAACTGATTCATGAACCAATTCACTCGTTTACCAATTGGTTTGATCAAGCCTTTGAACAGAATTGACTCAAAAGAATGAATCATTCGTGAATGGGCATCGCTCATTGCCCAGAGAAAAGTAGACGGCGCGTTTGGAATAAACTGAAGCATTATAACATTTATTGCATTAAGATAAAGTAACGAGAGGAGCGTCGCCCACAGTAACGAAGTAAAAGTACAGATTTTTCCCCAAAAATTCACTCAAGTAAGAGTATAAAGTACCCATCTTTAAATATACTCCGAAAAGTATTCGTTACCCCAAAAAATTACTCAAGTAAATGTAACGAAGTAAATGTAACTCGTTACTACCCACCTCTGGTTCCAGGTGTAGAAATGTGCATGTTTGCACATATTTAGTCATGAGAGAAATAACAATAATAATAAATTAATTAATAAAAAGACAAAATATGGACTGTTTTTTTCCAATTATCGTCTTTATTATTATTATCATTATTAGAAAAAAATTACATAATAATTTCTATTCATTAAAGTTTTAGAGATATCTGTATTTGAAGGACACAAAAGGCACCTGAGTGTCATGTGGGCTCTGTCATTTTTCTTCCTTCCCAGAAAAAACATTTGTAGCTGTATTTAACAAACAGTTTCTGGTGTCAGTGGGATTAAAGACATATAAAAAGAATAATATAATAATAATAAAACCAGAGGAGAGATTTCAGTGAGACAGGCAAGCTAAAGGTCAAAAAAGTTATCCTTTTTTTTTTTTCATTGCACCCCAAATAGAGAGACTGGAAGCAAATTTCAATAAAAACAAAATTCCTTCCTGAGTTTAATCTCAGAATAATGATTATGCACCTGTGTGTGAATAATGTGGAATGCATTTCGGGATTCATTTAGACCAGGACAGGCGGCAGTTCTCCACGGCTCCAAAACTGCAGAAAACAGAGCGTTTACACAACATAGCTTGAGAGATTAGAATATATGTGTGCATTTATATTGCCTTCTTTGGTGTCTCCTAAATTATTCATATCATTCAGATCAATTCAGTCAAAATGTGTTCTGTGAAGGAGGTCGTGCATCTAACAGGGGCTTTTCCTCCAGCCTTCATTTCACTGTAATACAGCTCTCTCAGATCAGCGGCAGATGTACGCCAGAGCTGTTTCTAAATGATCTGTGGTTGTGTTGACATCGTCATGTGGATCTACTGCATACGACTTTGTTTTGCAAACATGAGAGGTGACGGTTGTTGAGTAGAGAATGACCCTAAGAGGTTTCGGTAATGTTTGATAGACCTGATTGAGAGCAGTTGGGTAGAGGACTTATTTGCAAAAAGATGATGTGAATCATTTAAATGGAGTGTAATGTGAGGTGACGGCAATTCGAACCTGTGAGTTAGATCTATGCAACGGGATAATAAACAAAGTTTAATGGTTCAACATAGTATACTACATAGTATACTCAATGAGTATTATACATGGAAGTATTAAAAAAAAAAAACTATTTTATACTATACATGTGTTTTACTTTAAAATGGTTAGATTTTGTGGGTCATTAATTATCTCTGACTGAATATTCTCTCTCTCTATGTGGTGGAATTGATTAAGACTTTAAAAGCAAAGATAGTGCACATAAATCCCAGGCAGTGTGCCATCGTTCCTAATCTTCATTGCCACATAAATATAGCTGTTGACGTTCCCCGGTAGATCAAGATGTTTCTGTAGGGGAATAAACTCTGTTACTGACACCTTGATTTTTACCATGTGAGCAAATAACTGGGAACTATGAATTTCTGATGAGGAAATAGATTAGATCATTATCGTGTTAACGGGTGGGAGGCAAATGTGTTTTCTGACTTGCCGGTTCAGGTTCCCATTCGCGTCATTCACGTCATCCAGCCCTGTGCCCCGGAGCTTAATAGATCTCTGTGAATCTACTCCTGGTGTCAGAGTGGGCTTCTGTCAGCTCTTTTCGTCCTCTTTGCCCCCGCTGAATTGATCTCCCTAGGGACTGAGTCGCCCCCCTCCCTGCTGGACAAGTGTCCTGCAGATCTCCTGCAACGTCTGTAGTCTTCATTACTCCTGACCCCAGTTTGGGCATCAGTCACTTAGTAAAACAAGCCCAGAATTGGTCCTGACTGTGCTCCTTGCGCTCTGTGTGTGATGTGTTTCTGATCCAATTATCTGGCCCGTGAGCATGACAGACACCTGAAGGGAGAAACTCAGCGTGTCAGTCTCACCTGTCCGCTGACTGAGTCGCCCTGTCTCTGTTTCTTTCTTTCACTCCTGTGGGACCAAAAGCCTTACCCCACACAATTAAAGGTGTCATTTTGTCCTTAAAAGTAGCTTGAAATGGATTCAATTGTTGACAGTAGTAACATTGACATTTAAAGACTAAAAGTCAGATATTACTTAAATCTATTCTAAAAGGGCCTACTTAGGACAGGGACTGTTCTGTAAAAACAAAAAACAAACAAACAAACAAACAAAAAAAAAACCCCAGATTGATAGACAGAAAGTAACATTAAAAAAATAAAATAATAGTAAATTTTATTATTTATAATTTATTTTTAGAGTAGATTGTTGTATTAGCTTTTAACTGCTTTTAAGTTATTATGTGCTTTTTATTATAATTCCGTATGTTTAAATTCAATCATACTATTTTAACATGTAGTTTAAATAATTTAAATATTATTTTAATTATTTATTATATTTATTCACTCAACTTTTTGGTAAATTACTGGATCACATTTTCACAGCTTTTAAGTTCTTGTGTACTTTTAACTCAATTCTGTATTATTGAACTGAGTAAAAAAAAAAAATTATATATAGATCCAATTATTCAAATATTTAAATTGAAAAAACATTTTCTTTATTAATTTACTCAACAGCTAATTTAACAGCTTTTAAGTTATTGTGTGCTTTTAATTATAATTCAGTATGTTTCAATAAAAAAAATAAAAAACATTAACATGTAGATCCAAGAATCCAAATATAATTTTCATAATTTTGTTATATTTATTTACCGAAATTTAGGGTAAATTGTTGTCAACTTTTAATAGCTTTTAAGTTATTCTGTATGTTTCATGATCATAATTCAATATGTTAAAACTTACATGTATCCAAGGTCGATAAATATGCATTTTGATGTTTAGTAGACTATTAATAAAATATATTCCTTATGTATTTTTTTGTGTCATTGATTGAGCAAACTTGTAGATGGTCACCACTGTTTTTTTAAATTGTCAAGAAGAAAATAATGATGGACATAATCACACCAGAAGGTTAAGAAATTTCAACATTTCAGCTCCATCCTCAGCTTGCTCACATATTTTTACAATATCCTTCAAATGTTTGACTCTCAGTTCTTTAAGGGATTTAGTCAACCTGAAACAATTGCCCTGTCCTGAGAAAAGATTTTATCTCTCTTCATCCAGATGATAAGACCTCTCAGTGATGAATCCACAATTATTGATGGTTTCATATAAGCAGTGAACTTCTAAAATCGCCCTACATGGTAATTGTAACAGAAGTCATATGCATAAAATTAATTATACCGTACCATAAGGGCCATAAATCAGTTCACTATCAATTCCGGGAAAAATATTTCAAGCACACATTCTTTTACATAGTTCAAGGTAAAAGAGGGAGGGTTTTACCCTCTATCAAATGATCTTTAGCAGTGTCCAATTAATCTGTCTGTCCATCCTTTAAAGCTGAATCATTTTTTCAGCATTAAAATACTTACTCCCAGCATAAACTTGCATTTGTAAATGAAACCAACTATTTTTATTATACTCAGTAAATCTAGGGGGCTTCTGGGTTCTAAGGGGGATTTGGGAAACCAAGTGTTTTAAAGAAGAGTGGAAGACAAAGGAAGACAAAATTGCAAATAAAAGAGAGCAACAACCTCACAATACCTTTTGCACAATTCCAGTTCATTCATTTTCCATTTAATTTTTATTTGATGTTTTTATTTTAATAAGACTTTGCAATACAGTTCATTTCAGGTGCTAGCTGCCTGCAAGTCCAATTACTGGAAAGTCATTTATTCTGTCAGACTAAAAGGAATCTAATTGCCTAAACTGAATGCCTAATGAGCACTTAGGCAATTAATTCCCCAGCTGCTGAAATCTGTATATTGTAACCTAATTGAGTCATTTCACTTTAGCACTTCCTTTTACAAATGATCAAAGAGTGTAATTTCACAATGAGAGGCAGTAGATCATATTTGTCAGGTTTTATGAGACTCCTGCAGTGTAAAAATGTGCAATTCTATTATGCA
Organism: Carassius carassius; assembly: GCF_963082965.1. Classification (NCBI taxonomy): domain Eukaryota; kingdom Metazoa; phylum Chordata; class Actinopteri; order Cypriniformes; family Cyprinidae; genus Carassius; species Carassius carassius. Next base: position 9,507,031 of record NC_081801.1, read on the forward strand.
AAAAACGCATGAATAAATGTGCTTATTAAATCTAAATCTCTCTTTTGTACAGTCACAAAATAATATTTGATCTAAATATTTAGTAATATCTGATTTTGTGATATTTATCAGTGTCTTGCATGCCAATTTTTTTTTTCAGTTTAACGTAATTAAAACCTATAAAAAAGTTATACACTACGATTTCAAATTTTGGGGACAGTAAGATTTTTTAAAAATGTTTTTGAGAAAAAAAGTTAATAAAAAACTGTAATGTTTAAAATATATATTAAACCATAAAGTAACAGTTTTTTTACTATGTTTAAATATTTTTGTTAAAAATATTTTTTTCCTGTGAAGCTGATTTTTTGGCAGCTATGACTCCAGATCCTTCAGAAATCAGATTTGGTGGTCAAGAAACATTTCTTATTATTATCAGCATTGAAACCAGTTGTGCTGCTTAATATTTTTGTGTAAACCATGATATATTTTTAGCATTCTTTGATTAATAGAAGATTCCAAAGAACAGTATTCGTTTAAAATAGAAATATTTTGTAACGATGCAATTGTTTATTTGTCACTTTTAATCAGCAAGGTTATATTAAATTGATATATATATATACATATTATAAGACCTCAGACCTTTGATGCATGCTACAAAAATGTTATATAATTTATTTGAAAAACAAAAAAGGCTGAGAATACAAAAAAAAAAACAAAAAAAAAAAACAGAGAGTCTGTTGTTAGAAACACTGAGCCTCCATGCACAATAATGGAATTGTTTTTCTCATGCCGTTCAAGATTTCGTCTTGGTTCTTTTTACATGGTAATTTTTATAGGGCCACTTTAGCAAAATGCCCTGCCAACTCCCCTCTGCAAACAGCAAAGCCCTCTCAAGACATTTAAAGCTAGATAAACTCCTCTAAAGGCTTTAATTATCTTAATGCAGCAATTTCACAGATTATTTAAAATGCTGTCATTTACTTTAGCTTTTCACGAGGTGGTGGGGAACGGGGGTCAATAAAACAACAGACGACAGAGGCTCATATCGGAGATACGTGATGACACGACTCTTGTGTTAAACTCTGTGGAGCAGCTGTATTGCTCTATGGGCATCTAAGGGATCTCTTCCCGGTGAGGAAAGTAATTGATTTCAATTCAAATGGGTTTCCTATGAGGATTTATACGCTGGATGGTTTTATGAGGGTTGCAACGGAAAAGTGAATAATGGGCTCTTTTATTGTTGCATTTAACATGTTTGTTAAAGCCACGATTAATCAAATGTGGCAGCCATGTAATTTATCATTTAATTTTGTCACATGCTGTGCAGGTTGTGTCAGTGTTAAGCTGGAGTGAACTATTTGTTGTATCCATAAGAAGGACAAAAAGGCAACAGAATGAACAATAATATTTGGTTTAACTTGGCTGCCCACTTTGAAATTATCACAAAAAATGATGTGCAAGTAATTTTTTTTGACACCCATTTCTATAAGATAAGAAGTCTTGTATTAACCTTTTATCACCAGAAAATACTTTGACAGAAAATTACACATTTTGTAAAAAAAAAAAAAAAAAAGGTTATTCATTTAATAAGGCATTATGACTGTGACATTTTGATTGTGAAAGCTCAGGGCCTCTACCGAGAGAATAACACTGACCACTGAGTGAGCCGAATGACCAAAGGCTCGAAGGAAATTATATGACTGCAATGAGAAGACGCAACAATCCATCCCCATTTTGTGTTGCAAAGAGAGAAAAAAAGAGATGGTGGATCTCTTCAAATGTCTGCACTGTAAGGCTAATTTACTTAATGAATGCTTCCATCTCTTTTGTCTCTGAGGAAACCCCCTCCCTGCACATAGAGGACCACCCAAGAGGGCCTCGGAGGCAGGTACAGTGGCATTGTCTGGGGTTCAGAAGTTCACACTATCTGGAGCTGCTTGACTGGACTCTAGGACCATCATTGTTGTCTAGTTTAGAATAATAAGAGAGGCACTTGTGACCCATTATCAGAAGTATTAACATATTCCATTAAGTCAGCTCATCCTTCCTCTAGTAGTTGACTTAAAAAAATTGACTTCTGAACCTCTGCCAGAGTTTAGGGAGAGGTGTTTTATTTGGACAACACTTTTGGTTAAAAGCCGTAGCATGAGGGTTTTAGAACAGGGCTTTCAGGACTCTTTTTTTTTAGGACTGAGTATATTGAGGATTCATTTCATTTAGTTAATATTTTTCTCTTCTGTCTAATAATAATAATGTATTTAAACTTAAAAAAAAGGTAAATAGATTTATTTCAAAAAATTTACATGGAAATAAGGCAGATATTTCAGTTTCTTTTCTTTTTTTACTTTTTACATGGGAAAAAAATGAAATATCTGCCTTTTTTTATTTTATTGAAAAATAGTTATTTTTTATAGTATTATTTCACATTCATTATTATTTTTCACATGAAAAATATAATCCTGAAATATCACTTATATTTTATTATTTTATTTATTGTCATTATTGCATTGTCATTTTACTATCATTTTTATTATTAAAAAGTTAATACAAGTGAAATATGGAAAATAATAAAAACATTACAAAAAAATAATCCTGAAACTACTTTTTTTTTTTTTACATTTTATTTTCTTGTCATTCTTGTATGAATTTATTTATTTGCATTATTTTTTTATTATTGAGAAGAATAAAAGATTGATGAGAATGAAAAAAAAAATTTAAATAAAAAAAAAGAAATTAAATCAAATATTTTTTTTCCTTGTTTGCATTTAACAGCCTGTATGGAAATTAATTATGTACACCTTATTTATAAAGCCAAATCCAATTAGTTATTAAAAATTATTTTGGTCAAAATATGGTTTGCATGATTGGACCTCCACATTATCCAGCTCTGGTTAAAGCCACTGTTTAGATGTTATAATTTCATGACTGGTTAACATTCATTACCACAGGATTACTTTTTTATTGATGGGTGAAGGGGAGGGCAGAGGGGCGGAGAGAAAAAAGGACCGTTTAATGTGTCCCATTCAGCCAAAGAAATAACATACAATATCTGCGGCCACCAGACAACCCAGACTTTATTTAAAAGGCTGTATCGGTAGACCTGCTGCACTCCGGTTTCTCTGTAATCCTGAGCATATTGTACAGATGTTTTTGGATATGGGTTCACGACTGGGCATACATGCATTAGAGTGTCCGCTCTCTTTAATTTTATTATAAAATCAGAGCTGTGTGAGTGGGTGTGGAGGGGGCTTGGGGACATCTGCTCTTCCTTTGGCGTGGCAGCAAACACAAAGGCCATCAAAGTGACAGAGGTTAAGTCAAGCCATGGCATGGCAGCTGCTCACCCTCCCCATACATATCACCCTCTTGCCCATTCATACCTCCCCTCCACGTCCTCCTGATGGATTGTCCCTAATATCATTAGCCTAAACATTCAACTAATTATACCAAGTCTCATTTTGGTCAGACACTTAAAATCGTATAAGTCAACTTGCGCTTTAATTCATTTATTAAATTTTCTGAAACAGGATTTACATACAGTGCCAGGCGGCTGATGAGTGTAAGGCAGAAGAGGAAAATCAATTAAGACTTAAACTGTTTGCCATTTATTTAACCGGGGGGACAAGCACTGCATGCATGGGAGTTAAATCAATTGCATGAGGCTTTTCAAAGGGGAGGGTAAAAACTATTTAGATGGAGTTTAATAGGCCCCCACAAAATGTGTCTGCAAATGCAGGTTGTTTAACCAAGAGCACCAAATGCAGCTTAGATGCTTTTCAGAGTAAAATATGCATGTTTTCCAAAACACACATTTGTTACTGATTTTAAATAATAGACCGTATAGGCTGTTTATGTTTTGTAAGTTTTTGACAGATTGTGTGACCATATGTTAAGTTTATAGTTAATGAATTAATAAATAATAATAAAGCATCCAAAATCTGATCAGTAACATATGGCATTTTGTTACAGCATGATTTATTATTATTACTATTATAAATATCACCATCATCATCATTATCATAGGCCAGAAGTATTTGTTGAAATTAGAATTTTTAGGATAATATCTTAAAAATAAAGTATGTTTTACACTGATTATAATTTTAAAAAGCAGTGCATAGTATAATATTAAAATACTAAAATGTATGATGTATAAGTTTTATTTTATTATTATTTTATTTTGTTTTATGTGTTTAAAATCTTATGTCGGTTTTGGGTTTGAGCACTGATATTTTCACTCGACTGATGTCATTATGAGTTAATATGTTTATTTTTTGTCAGTCAGTAAATAACATTTGAGATAATTTGCAATATGGTTTTGTAATGGCATCAGAAATCTGTGCATTAATCTTGATATTGTGCCAAAATACAGAATATGGACCCAGTACAAATCTCAGTTTGTGGTGGAATAAAGAGTTTGCGTTTCTTACACTGCCACCTGTAGTTTACAGAAGAAATTACAAGCTGATTTTTCCTGACATTATGGTACTGTACACACTGAATGCATTTTGGTAATATTTGTCAGTCAGAAATGCAGTTACAATAAAATAACTTTAATTTATTTAAATCCTAAAAATGTGTTTGCAAATACTTTATTTATTTAAGAATAAAATGTCTAAGAAAATATTTAGTGTAATACATAAATACACAAATATTAGCTATAATACTACATTATGTTATTATTATATAGAAACTTAATTGAATAGAACATTATAGCTTACTGGAGACTGTTTGTCCAAATATTTAATTCAACATTTGAAGATTCTTAAAGAGCAAATAGAAATTAAATTAGATTTTTCTTCTTGAGTGTTAAATCTGTGTATGACAGATGTTGTCATTGTACTTCTCAGTTGTGTGTTTTTCATTTTAAAATGTCATAAGCTTATGCCGTGTGACAGCAGACTAAATTGCATGATTTAAGGTTTGATCCGTGTAAATCAATTGAGCCCATGAGGGCAGGTCAGGCGATTAGCCAGTGTTGTCTTTGAAAGTAAATTCCTTACAGAGCAGTTCAGACTGTTTCCTTGGAAAGATGAGTCACTCAAGGAATTAACATATTGACTGTTGCATGACATTTTCATGCTGTGCATGCAATCATGAGAGACAAAGCATAATACAGAACTCTGGATGTTGGTACTGTAGGAATATTTTTTGTAATGATTATTATTATTATTATGTTTTATTATATTTGGATAGTTTATTGCTTTTGGTACTGTTACAAGATTGAATTGATTTATATTCTGGAAAATAAACATTTATTATTATTATTATTATTAACAGCATAATAATTTTTTTATTTATTCATTATTATTATTATTATTATTAATAATAATAATAATAATAATAATATAAGTAAGACATTTTAGTAAACACATTAGATTTTTTTTTCATAATAATAATAATAATAATAATAATTGTTATTTATTTATTTATTTAGTCAGAGTAAGATGCAAAATGTCTAAATTGTCTGTGGTAATTATTGAGAACTCCTACCTTGTAATAAGATCTTCACTTGCACCAGACATTATATAACATGTGAGGCAATTTTATCCTCTTCAGGCCATGCATTTAAAGAGATATTTGCTGCTTTCATGCAAACCCTTGCCTCCACAGCTGACAAGAGACATAACACAAAGACAGATCAGACGCATTAACTTAGCCAGCAGTCCTATCATCAACACCACAGAGAAAATCATGTATTTGTTCTGTCTCTCTGCTTGTTTCAGTCACATATTTGGAGCAGAACTTGGTAATAAAAAGTGAGGAAGGCCCAATTAGGGCTTCAGGCAACAAACAGAGACGCCCTCCTGTGAGGTTCAGTTCAGAGGGAGACGGGATTGTCATACTGGGTATTCAAATAGACTTCCCAAGCCCCACCATTTGAAAACTGACTTTGATGTAAATTTGTGGACGGATGTTCATCACTTGAGCATCGTCTAAAGCAAACAACAGAGGACATTTTCGTCTCTGAGCAAACATTGTAGAGCCTTTTATGTCCTCAGATAGGGCAGTTAATTTATCAGTGAATGTCAAAAGCGGGTCACTTTTGAATCCCAAGAGATGCACGTGGCGGAAATTTTTTTATTGAAAATACATTCAAACACAAGCACAACATTGTAAGCAAGATATTTACATGTCTCGGAGAGAACCGCGTAGCTGTCCAAAAATAGCACTGGACAATAACCGCCCACTTGCCAGCAATGTGTTCATTTTGTGCATTTGTTTATTTTGTATTTGGGATGAAATGTGCCATGTTGATTATTGTAGAAGTGCGATGAGCGACTAAGAACATGTTTACTCAGCGTGGCCATTGAAGATCATGGACTTTGATGAGGATGATAATTTCTCACGGAGGGGTGTACTTCTCCGGGAATCATAAAAACACTCAATGGGAACACTTTCAAACGGAGGTCAGGCCTGCAATAATATTTTCCCTGTGCGATGATGGTTCTTTCCTGCACGGAGCGGTCATCTGCGAGATGTGAATCCAAAGCTGAGTAAACTTTTTCGTAGAGGAGGTAAAAAAAAAAAAAAAAGACATAACAAAAGGGCACAATCTCCGTCAGAGTGTGTGTTTGAAAGAACCTCTTGACGGTTCTGTGGCAGTGACATGGCATTGCTTATCTGTAGAGGCTCATCCAGGAGCTTAGATCACGGTTAGGCCCGGGCATTTGTTCTGCCTCCACCTCGTCCCACCCTCATTATTTGCACTCCTTGACTTTCTAGCCTTTAGTGGGATGAATCCCTATGTGGAGCTTAGAGCATCCCAGGAGGTGAACTGCTCCAGGAGGGGACATGTGAGGCACACATCAGAGTGACAAGAGGAACACGCTCTTGCTCACTCTCCTAACCGGCCCCATGAGATGGAGCATCTTTGTCATCAGCAGGGACAGCTGTGAGTTAAATACAATTATGGATGTAATTAGTAGCATGATCATTATGTCATCCAACACCTTGGAGGAATGTCACACAATCATTTTTGGTTGTGTAGAATCATTTCAGTTCACATATACTAGACTCTTGTGTGTCTATAACTTAGATTTAAAAGCTGAAGAGTGTCATTGTTAAAGAATGCCATTTGTAGGTCGATTTGGCTCTGTAGTGATATCAAAACGTTGCTTGTTGGATTAGAGTATTCTGTGTATTCCAGAAAGCAAGGTTAACTTATTTCACATGTACCCTGAACTCTCAGATTGATTAACCCAAACCTTTCTTATTTGAGGTAATAAATATATAAGAATAAAAATAATATTACCTTGTTATAATAGTGTTTAAGAATTAATGTATATTGATAACTATTTTATATCACAATAAAATAAATATAATAAACATATTAGAATATAACAGTGCTTTATAATATAGAACATATATATATATGTTGTATGATATGTTATATATTGATATGTTATACAGTACAGACCAAAAGTTTGGACACCCCTTCTCATTCAAAGAGTTTTCTTTATTTTCATGACTATGAAAATTGTAGATTTACACTGAAGGCATCAAAACCATGAATTAACACATGTGGAATTATATATGGAATTATATACATAACAAAAAAGTGTGAAACAACTGAAAATATGTCATATTCTAGGTTCTTCGAAGTAGCCACCTTTTGCTTTGATTACTGCTTTGCACACTCTTGGCATTCTCTTGATGAGCTTCAAGAGGTAGTCACCTGAAATGGTCTTCCAACAGTCTTGAAGGAGTTCCCCGAGAGATGCTTAGCACTTGTTGGCCCTTTTGCCTTCTGTCTGCGGTCCAGCTCACCCCTAAACCATCCCGATTGGGTTCAGGTCCGGTGACTGTGGAGGCCAGGTCATCTGGCGCAGCACCCCATCACTCTCCTTCTTGGTCAAATAGCCCTTGATGCCTTCAGTGTGACTCTACAATTTTCATAGTCATGAAAATAAAGAATACTCTTTGAATGAGAAGGTGTGTCCAAACTTTTGGTCTGTACTGTATATTATCCATGTTTGTGTGTGTGTATAGATATACATGGCACACAAAATTGGAAACACTTCTGGAGTTTCAAAGTTATGATCGGATTGGTTGAATTCTACCAATTGTCCGGGAGAAGTGTGTGTCGCATTCTTAAAATGTCCCGCCTTGAAACAAAGAGGGCATGAAGCCAAACCCTTTCATGGAAGAAAATAGTCGTCATGTTTACATCTGTGACAATGAGTGCTTATGAGGATGAAGTAAACATTGGATTTTCAAAAGTATGTGAAATGTCAAGTTTGATAGTTGTAAGTTTTGCCATAGTCAAATTTTATATAAAGAGGACATTTTATCAATAATGTTTAATAAGCAAAATTAACAGATGTGTTTAGAAGCCAAGACACTCATCGGAATGACCAAATATTTTGAAATCAATCTGAATAGCTTTATTGTATGGTGATAGCTCAACAACAACTACTCCAGAGCGCCAACTAGAGGCGTTACCAGTATAGTTGTAAAAATAACAATATATAATATGTAAATATGTACATTTTGGAAAGTCTGTAGTGCCATATTGGTTATGTGCCAATTTTGTTTTTATTTTATTTCATATTTAATTGTGTATGAGGGGATATTTCCTTTATTTTTACATTTAAATTACCTTTGAAGTGATCTAATGCTAATATTAATATTCTATTGGTCACACTTGTAGTGCAAAATTTCTAAATAAAGGCCCTTTTTTTCTGCACGATTTTGTAAATTCAGTTCCTAAAATCGATTGCACCTGTAGAGATAAAACACACTTTTATAACAACTTAAGTTTTAAGTAATAATAATATAATCCTTCCTTGTCATTTCAAGGAAACATTTGTGTCAAAATATCCATGCACTCCCCAGTAACATTTCAATTTAAAGTCCATGAAACTCAACATATCTGCTGTTGCACATGATAACTACTATGTTGTGTGCAAAACCAACCTTGAACCTCCACTGGTATAAATCCCCCATAACAGAGGCCTTAATGGCTTAAGGAAAGGAGAGAATTTCTCCAGAGAAATGCGATTTTTCCAGAGTGGTCCACTGAGATGGAAGATGTGGGTGGATGGCTGGCCAGCAGTATGACTGTTTGATGTGGGAGGTCTTAACTTCACCCCGCTGGGTCAGACCCCGAGACTTCTCATTAACCATGTCATCAAAGGCCCCCAGCCCAAGTAATCATAACATTAGCGTTGACATTACCACACAGCTACAAGCTTCTTTTGAGCGCTCCACAAACATGCCTGCACCGGCTGAGTCATTCCTCCACAGCGAGGGAGCTAGAACTGAAGCAAATACACTAGCCTGTTCTTTGCATGCTTCATCGAGAATACAAACACTTACATGACTGCGGCCAAGCACATAGTACTGTTTTCTGAAAGTGCTAAGGTAGGAGAGTACCTCTCTTTGCACTGCCTTTAATTAAAGCAACAGTCATTGCGAAAAGGCCCTCTGAGGGATCAACTGTCAGGACTGTTCAGACAGCTCTGGGCTCCTCACCTACACTGTTCCCCATCCATTACTCGTTTCTCCCCTCCACCTCCTCGGAGTCCCATCACGTATGCTCCCATCTCCCGTCCAGAGGTCGATGGGGTTCTTGTGTTCGTACCTTGCTTTTAAGCCATCAGAGACCCCCATGGGGCACATGAGGAAGATATATCTCTGTCACCATCCTTGGAAGGATGTGAGTGCACCCATCAGTTCGGCACAAGCCATGTCCCGCCATTTCTTTTGGGGAACTATCGAGGTAGAGAAACCAATTAGAGAGTGTATTTGCCATTTAAAGGACACATCCGTGACAAACCTGGCCACAGGGTCGCAGGTTTATTATGTCATCACCCCGTGCGGCGGCAATTATTATAAATAAGTGTCAGTGTCTGGAGGTCACGGATGAAAATGGGATCTAGTTTTTGTCCGATTATGCCAATGGCCCTCTAAGTGCTTCATTATGATCGTTCCTTTCAGATTCATATAGAATTCCAACCTGGAGTTTATCCTTTTAATGGGAAGCATTAAATGTGTCCCGCAAAGATCACTGAGAGAGGGAGAGAACAAGAAAAGGTTACAGCCAACCCAACTCATGCTGCTCGGAAAGTCTTTACACATGTTTTCCTCGGTCCCGGAAGACTTCGACTGGAGTTTGATTTGAAAGACAAACCCCTCCTCTCAACAGACTTGTCATTGTTCCGTTTGAAAAAGCGACTCCCCACGTGCAACTATCAAACGGCTTTTTAAAAGGCAATTAAACTGCAGGTCTCCTCCGCGAGGGGCCGATGAGTTTCACTTCATTAGCATCACTGTGTATATTAACTCTTTGTGCTGCACAATTATGAAATTATGGACTGCCATATATGGATTTCATGATCACGCAAAAGTATGTGTGTGTGTGTGTGTGTGTGTGAATTTGTGTGTATATATATATATATATGCTTTATAATAATTTACCAATTAAAAATGTCAGCGCATCATCAAGTAATGCCATTGTCCCTAAAGAAATAGACATTATAGCAATTTAAATGAACTCCAAAGCATATTGTAATACCTGTTTCATGTCTTATATGTGTTTTATGCTGTGCCCTGTATTAGTATGTACCGTGTGTCCAGGAGAGTGTAGAGGCTGGCTGACCCTATTGCCGATCTACATACAGCTTAGAAAGCAAAGAAGCTCCCTCCATCAGCATGCAGTGACAGTCTCTTCTGTTTAATGCACTCCCTCAGTTTATAAATGCCCAAAGTGTGATAAACATTTCTGCCGGGCTGATGCACAGGTCAGGTGCTCAAAGGTGTAGGTGGTGTAACCTCTAGATAACCATTGGAAAGAAATGTGCAGCCATTTGGTTTTAGATAATGGCACAGAAAATGTCAGCTGTTGTACCAATCTAAGGAAGTAAACTTTGCAATTTGCAAATAAGTCATTTACATCCTATAGCTATCGTGCAACCATTTCCCAGTGTTCCAGACCTACTGAAATAAGAATATGCCAACCAAAATGAGATGAGGAGATTGTAAGAAGAGTGATGCATTATGGGAAATATACATTGTAAAGGGCTTGACAGTTGACAGATGAGCTTTCATTTGAGTAAAACCAACCACGGAGGCCAAGACGTCAGCTCCCTGGAAACTAAAGGAGAGTCTACAGCCATCTTCATTGCAGCTATGATGGTTCATCTGTTGATTGCTTTTAAATTCAGCTTGATTGATGTTTCTAATGAATCTTTATGTGTTAAATATGTCTGTGTCAGGCTCCCATGCTGTATTCTACTGGTTTTGGTCCGGCTATAGTGTAGAGCATCTAGATAACAATTAATAAAAAGAGAAAACAAAGATGAATGAATGTCAGTAATATTATACAACCTTTATGAGCATTAAGCAACTCCATTATTTCCTCACTGGAATTTTTGTATTCTTCATCAGACAGTTGAAGAATTAACTTGTGATCTTATTCTGACTTTGGTGTAATCATATGGTGAGATATGGACAGTTTAGATGTTCTGAATGTTAGCTTTTTATATGAAGTCTTTTTTTTGACCATAAGTGCTGTAAGATTAATTGAGTTGTGAATTTCTGGCTGTCAAAGCCTGTAGTACTGAGGAAGGATCCTGGATCAGCCAAAGCAAAGAGACAGTCTCATTAATATATGATTAATAGTAGCTGGCAAGGTGATTAATTAGTGTTTGTGACAGTAAACGTTTACCAGGCCTTTATGTTTTCCCCCGGAATGTCAATTTATCTCTTCTTAACGTATTTCCCCTCCCAGCAACTCTTGTGAAAGAGCACACAACTTTGCATATTCTAGTCTTGTCCCATTTCATTCTTCCGCTGCCCAGAACAGCAGCCCGGGAATTAAACGCCTCAAACATGATTGATTACTTTTCTTTTTTATTTGCAAGCTGAAAATCCAAAGTAGTTGTTTTCTTTCTTTTTTTCTTCAGTCCACCTCTTGTTTTCTTTCTCTCTCGTTGGTTGTACTTGTTCGTCCTGGTCTTTTTGGGAACCCAGGCTCATTGATACAGGAATGTCTACAGGATGATGCAGGATTGATTTGAGTCACTGCAGGAAGAAGTTTGTGTGTTTTTCCCACAGGAGCCCTTGTCCTGACTTTGCCTTAGACTCACAAATACACATGCATGTGTGTGTGTGTGTGTAGGTTTGCTTAGCTATAGTTTAGTTACAAATTTGTAGCCAAAAGTGAGTAAAAGAGGACAAAACCTTGCTTTGGGGACATTTAGGGACATCCTCAGTTTGGAAAAGTTAGTCTGTATTTACAGGGCTCCAGATGAAAAACGGAGAATATTTATATAATATTGTAACGCAGTACAAACTTCATAATCACGGCAGGAATCGTCGAACACTTAAATAAAACTTTAATAACACAAACAAAAGCAAAACACAAAATAAAGTCCAGGCCTGGTCTTCTCTCGTCCTTCGCTGCCATCGCTCCTCTTTTGTATCCTTCCAATTTCTTCCATGGGACACGAGACTGGCGAGTGGAAAAGTTGTCGCTCATTTCCCAATCACTCCACCGGCCTCGCTCCGTTCCCACGGCTCTCGGTCCCGCCCCACTCGTCACAAATATATAATATAATATTTTTGCTGTTTTGGAAAGAAGAAAACCTTTTTTAGCATATACTACTATTATCAATTTATACAACAATACTTTGTTTCAAATATGTGTCTATAATTACACTCTATCATATAGAAAAACAATTATTAAATATAATAATGTAAGTCATAAATCTAAAGTAAATTTCAGCAGTTACTGGTTCATTTTGAATTAGACACAATTGAAAAATTACTGAAAGAATCAGTTGTGAAGTCATTAATGACTTCATTAACAGAAATCCATTCGGTTTTGTAAGATAAATACCCAGATTTCAAATGTAATAAACACTTTTTTTCTAACATCTGCTGACTGTTGGGAGCCGGAAGACGTATGCGTTGTGTGCACACGTCTGGGAAATGTAGAAGCAACGGAAACAAAGCTTCCTTACTTTAGCAAAGGAAAACCATATGGCTTATTTCGAAATTCTCCCACTTTTTTATTTTTATTTACTTCTAATTCATGACCAGTGTTTTGTTTTGTTCTCTCTCCGAGCTCATCACTTATCACTCAGTACTGATGAACTACAGCATCCGCCTGCACGTCTTTCCCTTCCCAACAGTCAGCCGAAGTGAGAAAAAAAATGTTCATTACGTTTTAAATCTAGATATTTATCTTACAAAAACTCATGGATTCGCTACAGGGGGCCTTTATTCAACCCCCGGAACCCTGCGAGGGACGTTTTATTACAGATGTGCACACTTTATTTCACGTCTTCTGAACTGTTGACAACAAACACCTGCTTACCCGCATTGAAAGGCTTGGAAGAGCAAGGACAATTTTTAATATAACTCCGATTGGAAGATTCTGAAAGAAGAATGTTACATACATCTAGGATGCTTCGAGGATGAGTAGAAGATGGACGAATTTTTATTCTCAGGTGAACTAACCCTTTAACTGACATGCAATACTCATGTTTCATTATAATTTTTTGAGTGTCTGATTAAAAAGAACCATTTTATAATAGTCATTCATTCATGAATCGGACATCATGGGTTACACAGTTTTGTTTATGCTGTGTGCAGTTAATGGCCGCTGTAACAGGATGATATCTGACGAAACCGAATATGGATGCACACAAAGGATGAATTTGGAATCACATACATACAACATACTGATGCACTGATGCACAGTTCTATTTTTTACTTTTTGACCATTTTGTTCCCAGTCTGGGAACCATAAGGTATTATAATTAGCTCACGAAATATAAAAGCAATATAGTTGTGCCTGTAAAAGTTCCTTCACAAAGGGCGGAATAGAAAGTATATTTTATGGGCAAATGCTTTATAATAATCTTCTGAAATATTAAAAGGCATGACAAAGTAAGACATGGGTCATTTTATACCATTTAGGTTATCACTAATTTGAGCATATGGCATCCCTTCACATGAACTATGACCTAAATAGACATTCCTCTGGCCGAAAGAGGGCTCAAATCATTATAAAACACACATTTAATTCTGGCACAGTAAACCATTTAATACATTCACTTCAGTGAGCCATTTACCAATGCCATTAAACAGCTCTGTCACTCTGAGATGGCATTCTCTGTTTGGACATATGGCCATGAATAGTTACGGTTTTGCATTGCAACCATGCACGCAGATGGGCTTGCAGTTTCACGACACTTGCTTCTTTCTCTGATCCAGCGTTCTTCATAAAATGACTCTGAACTGCAGTTCTCAGTTGAACAATAAAGACAACAGCATAAATTTGTTTGTTTATAGCTGTACATTGCAAATTAAGGCTCGCCATTAATTGAGAAAGTGGCATCTGTTCGCTTTATTCTGACAAAGCTTGCAGGTTCTTAAATCTTATTTTGTATTGTGTTTCATCTTTTATTCTGTTCCTCGGCTGGCACTGATTTGAAGCATCGCTGTACATGATTGTCATTTTGCAGGCCACTTCTCACTCTTTTTCATATCGTACCATCTTTTTATGTCTTGATGCACTCAGAGGCTTTATTCCATCGTTGCAAGCGCATGTCAACTGTAAGAAAAAGACAAATTCATCAGAATATATGGCTTTTAATGTAAAAGCCAATCATCCTTCCTATCGTTTTTATTGAGTTTGCAGATCGGATTGACGCGGGCCGGGATCAGGGGGCTAAGAGGATGGCCACCAGCACAGGACGTTTGGCTCCTGCCCACTTATACAATAAAAAGCCTTTTCTGGGAAATTGTTCCGAAAACGGCAAGACGTTTCATCGAGGCTGCAGCACAGAGTAACTTTTCTAAGATTATTTTCATTCTTGATAATCTCATTAAATATAGGGGTGAGTCGCTACACCTGAACCTCTTTATCCGGTGCTGCCGCAATAGCGTGCACCTTAATCCCATAATTCTTTGGGAGGGTAGTGCTACTTTCCCCCTTCACATGCCTACGTATGTCTCTGCAGAAGAAAAGCATGAGAAAAGAAGATTTAGAGTGGCTCCTTTTTATTTCAATAACCAGGTTCTTTCCCTCTCTGCTGGATACAGAGGTACTGGTAATTTTTACTGTAATAATAGTTACAGATTAGAGCCATTTCCTTTTAACCCTAAAACACAATGCAATGTATAGTTCAAAACACAGGGAAAAAACCTGTACAAAAAATCATTATGGGAGATTCCTTCTTATTAACACTATTTTAACTAATTTTCTTGTAGGTCCCATGTTCACCCCAATATAAAACATAGTTGATCAGAGCATCAGAAGTCTAAATGAATGTGATATCAATCAAGTCGAAATTCTAAGGGCTCCACAGACTAGTATTAAATGACAGTTAGCTGGAATGCTAATGACAGGCTGGCTTTATACATAACTCCATGTGCTCACTGTATTAATTTTATTTGTGTGTGTATGTGTCAAGTTGCTGTAGATCATTTGGTTAATATGATTGTCTGAAGATGAGAGTATTTTTGAGCAATTTCAACTCAATGTTGTGCGATATTCACAATATAATTTCTATTTTAGCTGAGGGAGTATCTGATGAGGATCAGTCCATATTGTTATAAATAGCTTTCAATCAGCCTCATAGTTACAATCAGCAACACGTCATATATTGGTGCTCTGGTTTATTGTGGTAGGAAACAATTTAATTGGACAGAATTGAATGATTAGTTTTAAAATAATATTATATTACAATTAAATAAACAGTCTGAATGTTATCAAAGAACAGATTTTGAGAAATGTAGCATTACATCACTGGCCAAAATCCATCGAAAGAATTCATCTCTTGATGTCTTCTCATGACAACTAATGTTTTGGACTGTTTTCACTTGTTATTTATCACTTGATCTGTGCATATTTCTCTCTTTATTCAGATGAAGTGACAATTTTACCAGAGAAAACAATAATTTGGATAGAGACTTTAGAGACATATTTTAGCCATAACAGTTTGATGTAAAAAATGTGTTAATTATGAATTTTTTACAAACATGCAGCTTCAGGAGTTGTTTCAGTTACTTGTGGATTATTGTAATGTTCTGACGGCACCCATTCACTGTAGAGGATCCACTGGTAAGAAAGTGATGTAATGTCACATTTCTCCAAATCTGTTCTGATGAAGAAACAAACTCACCTACACCTTGGATAGCCTGAGGGTGAGTATATTTTCAGCAAATGTTTCTTTTTGGATTAACTGTTCCTTTAAGAACCTGTTTTGCTTCTTGTTTTCCCCAAAACAGAAAAAAAAAATATATATATATAATTGTGATAGATTTCTTTTAAAAATGAAAAGAGAATAGAAGCTGTGTTTTAAATAACACACTTGACATCCGAGCGATGTAATACCAGTGAAAATTAAAACTCTTCCGCCACTTGCTCACTTTTATTAGGAATCCTAAGATTGCTTTGTTCTTCGGCTGACATCATATTTGAGGCTTGGTTTATTTTTGTGTGGAATAAGGTTGTTCGTAAGAGTCCATGCAAATCAAAAGCCTTGATTTATGCTCCTTTCTAGTGGCAGCTGGAACATTAAATTTAATTTTGCTGTTGCAGCCGGGTTCCACCTTGCGCAGTCTTGACACGGTGAACTGGGCCCGCCGGAGCACAGGAATTCATTACTACTTCCACAATATGCGAAAGCCACATTTGAATGAAACATTTGTCTCTTGTCAGAACAGTGTAAGATCTACTCTCTCTATACAGATATATTAAAAATAGGAGGGGAGGAAGGCCTCGCGCTTGACTGTAACAAAGCTAGAAGTCGCAAGGCCTTGGCACATTAGAATAAGGCTTGTTAGATGTGGGCTGGGAAACAATCTGTTTCTTGTCGTGATATTCCATTACTATTTTGGAAAAATAGCACCAAGCAAAGTAATGAGATTTGTTTTCCTCTCCTTGTTCAGTTTTGCATTTTAGAAGCCTGAAGGCACCCTAAAAAACAAATATCATTGCAAAATACAAGACTTTAAGGTTCAGTTTCTTTTATTTAATGATATTTGTATATATATTTTTTATTTAACGGAATAGTAAACAGCTATTTACATTATAGATATGAAATGGCTTTTTTTATTGGCACATCAATAAAAATAATTAAAATAATTGTAAACACACCTTTGCAAGAATTGTTTTAAAGACATTTTTATTATTTTTTTGTAGCAGCATACAGTCCAATAGCTTGAATAAATATATGTTAAATAACAATATTAAACAAGCACAAAATGAAATTAATTGGCGATAATGATAAAATATTTTATTTATTGTAAATGTATTTTACGTTCATTATTTGTTTCGTAAAATAGTCAGAAAATATCCAGCATCTTTATTTACCTTTTATAAATGACTCTGCAAGTTGTATGTTTTTGATTCACTAAAACGAGATATAAAAATGGCTCATAATCTTTTATTCAAGAGTTGGACTGCATTAGTTGTTCTGTATACTTTTGATTTTAGTATTTTCATTAGCAGTCTTGCAGCACTGCTGAATAGTAATCCAGTAAACTCTGTCAGAGTTTATTAGTGTTGTGTCTGTATCAGCATAAAAAAGCACATGCGAGAACCGCTAACAACCAAACGCTGTTCTGCGTGGCTCTAGATTACCTCTGTATGCTGTTGCCTTGAAAGCAGCAAGGTTGATTACATGACCAGTGTAGTATGGCAGGGTGCCACCCTTTGATAAAGTGAATCCTTCATGCATGCACAGTGATGGCTGTTGACTTCAAGGACATGCTGAATATTCCAATTGACTACCCACCCTCCACTTGCCCTGACAATCGTTCCTTGTGACCCTGTATGGCAACAAACACCCTGAATGCCCAGGTGATTCAGATTTAGGCCAAGCATATGACTGATGGTGTTCTTACACAATTGAGGTATGCTTATGTGGCTGTGGTATGCTACTTAAACCCACTTTAAGAGTGTGTTAAAATACTTTCTAGATGAATTTAAGGTTGCTATTTTGAAGTTGCTCTGCTTCAGTTAGAATATCCTTAAAATTGGCTGTTGTAGTTTTCTGGAATATAAAGCATAATAGTCTTTTGAATGATTTGCAGTGATCAGCATTGAACACTATGTGGATTAAAACTTCGAAAAGAGCAATATCATCTGCTTTTTGATATGGATAATCCTCTTGCCTTTAGAGGCATCAGGGATCATTGCGGCAGGTCTATCTCCTCCATCTTGCACCTTACTTATAAGTCCTTACTGCTGTAGCTTTCCGATGACTCTGGATCCCCTGGGCCCTTTCAGAGCCAAAGTGTGCAGCCGATGTAAGGATGCAAATGACTTTCCAAGGTCCTTGTGATTGCTCATTAACTTTCAGCAGGCATAAGTCCTTACTTTATTATTGACTGCACAGAATACACAATACACTGACCTCTGCCACGCGCAACTAAATCTCTTCCTGCCAATCCATTGGACTGATTTCTGCAACCGACCAGAAAACTGCAGCCAGCAGTTTAGTCACCTTTAGTCACTTTTTGCAAGCAATGTATAATGTGTAATCACAAATTCATTCAATCATTGTAGATGTTCACCAGTGATTTGTTTTTAGCCAGGTGAATGGAATTGCTAATGGAAAGATTTCACCAGAAATCATAAGGAACAAAAATGAACAAATAAACTGTTTTAATTTCTTCTGCTGTTTGGCCAACTCTTCCTACAACCTCAAATATTTACCCAAAGCAAGGGGAATTTCAGCAAGGCATTATAAATCTCCCGACTCGGATCCCCGCAAGCAATGCGCTTATGCAGATTAGAGGTGGTGAATCAACATATTAAAAGCACCTGACATTTGTCCTGATATATTGAATCGTTAGCGCGACAGAATCACTTAAGCTGGATCTACTAACATCAAGTTTCCTCTGGTTATTGACCTCTGCACAGCAGCACTGACAAGTGGAGCTGCAGCAAACTTCATTAATAATGTGAAATAAATCAATTGTGCAGGAAATAGAGGAATCCCCTGTAGCTGGGTCATTTTGTCCCATCTTTTGACCATGTGTATTGGTGCGCTATGACAGCTTACCGTTTGCTTTAAATATTCGATGTGCAAAGTATTCATATAGACATTTATGGGACATGAGTGTGCAGATTACGTTCAGGTCCCTTTCACTTCTGAACCATGTGCATGTCAAGTAAAATTCTCCCTGAGTGTTGTAAAGCTAATATATTTCTTAGAATATGAATAAAAAGTGAGAGTTATTAACTCAAAAGCATTGCCAGGCCTAAAACAGGTTTTAAACTAAATCAGGTCATTCCGCAGGTTTTAAACTAAATTCTGAAATAGCTTAAAGTGAGTAAATTTTGCAGTGGTACATCGAGAACGTCTGTGAAATAGATTGATGCTGAGGGTAATATTTTGCGTTTTGCTTAGAGTTACTGGCATTCAACCGCAGAACTGGTTTTCTAAGGGACCGAATATAAACAAACACGCCCACAAAATGAAGATGAATACGTGTGTCTGGTGAGCGGCCAAAAAGCAGCGAAAACCTCTGTTCATTCATCAGTCATTTTGCAACTGCATCACAGGATAATTGCAGTAATGATTGTCAGCGTGGACCATCAGAATGAACAGTCTTGTCATATGAATTGTAGCACCACTCAAATAATCCAGAAATCCAAACAGTGCAGTAAACATTAAAATGCCATATTTGCTGCACTAGTTGAAATGGACATGATCCTATTAACCTCCATTAAGCGAATGCAATATCTAATGCCTGATTTGTGATGCTTGACAAAGTCCATTGTGTTTTTGCTTATACATTTAGGAAAATAATCCTAATGGACAGAAACAGATCGTTTATCATGAAGACAACTAAATTTTGAGTTCTAACGATTGTGCTAAAACAGTCATATTAAAAAATGAGTGTCTCTTTCCATATATATTTATTATTTTTCACCCAAAAGAAAAATACAGCATATTTATTATTTCAGTTTTGCAGAGTTGATTTTATCTTGTATGTTCTTATATTCTTCTGGATAGTTTTGTAGTGAAAAGACTTTAAATAGAAAGATCATTTTGAAATCTATTACCGTCTTCCTTTCTGACTAATTAGTGGTTTTTGTCACAGCAAAAGTGCCACACTCATTTTTGCAGCTTGTCTGTCTCCCACTTTCATTTCTTCATCATTCTTCACTCCATCGATTCCTTTTCTTCATCAAGTGCCTGCAAGGCAGTGTGAGCTCTTTTGGCAGCAGGCAGGCCAGAAGCAGACGGAACTGCGGTGTCAGCTAGTCGAGGCGTCCTTCAGCACTCCCTGTCACCGGAGCAATGAAGGACGAAGCCGCTGACAGAGGGGGGTGGGGTGGGGGATCACTTAATTTGTCATTCCCACTTGAAAACAGTGCAAAAACAGTAGCTAATACCTCTATGTTCAGAGAATGAGATTAGGATTAGGCTTCAATCAGTTTTTATGTTTTTGGTTTTGTTTTTTTATCTTCATCAGCAGAAACAGTTTGAGATGATGTGTTATGTTTTAACATGAATCTTTTTGGAGGCTTTTTAAGGCATCTTAAAGACCAGAAATTTTGGAGTATATGGTTTCTGGTTGAACAGAAATATTTTCAGAACAATATTCATTAAAGACATTTGATAATGCTAATATTCTATCAGTGCAAACCAAAAGTCGAACATTTCTATACTTTTATTCACTTCAAATCAATTAAAATGAAAATTTCAGCTTAACTTGATGTACTAAAAATACCTTGAACTAAAACTGAAATAAAAAAAATTAAAACTATATATAGACATTGAAAGATTAATCAAAATGACAAAAACACCATAAAATCACAAACAGTTCAACAAAATATAAAATGAAAATGTAAAATACAAAAACAAGCTAATTTAAAATATTAATAAAGCTATCATAGTATCTCAGTGATACTAAATAACACGTGTGTTTGTGTGTGTGTGTGTGTGTGTGTGTGTGTACAGTATGTGTGAAAAAATATCTTGAGTTGCCAGTTAATTTTAATATAGTCATTTATTATATAATAGTAAAATATTCTTTGCTTTTAGGTAATAATCATTTTATTTATTTATATATTAGTCTTAATACTTAATGCCTTTCATGTTTTTTACAAAGTGTTTTTACATCGACTTTTGTGATGATGATTATCAGTGATTTTCATTGTTCCAGAGCAGGAGGACATGGATAATGGCTATTTTTGAGAACTGCTGACTCAGGCTCTTCTCGATTCTCAGTCCATTTTGTTTTGATTGACCATGGGTAAACAACATCTTTTTCTCCATTTAGATGATTTATTTAATGGCAGCAAACTTACTAACATTGTTTTCATAAGTTTGACCCCCCCCCCCCCCCCCCCCATTTTCGTTGCTGTTTAATTTTAAAAGTGGAATCCATTGCAATGGAATGGAAAATAGTGCAATGGAAAATAATGGACTGCAATATAAAAATAAAATAAATAGTAATAATAAAAATAAGACCGACACACAGCTGAAGTCACTGGCTGATGACTACACCAATACTTTTAAATCTGTGGATGTAACCTGTTTACCTAATGTTACCTTTACCTAATTTACCTAAATTTTAACTAACATCTCATCACTCGTTTGCTGTTAACCAGCAGGCTTAAAATACCCAGTGTCCATTGTTTCAGGAAGATAAAATGAATGTTTCTGTCTTAATCCCCCAAAATAGTGGAGCCACAAGTAATCTTGGTGCCTATGTACTCAAAGTGGATTGTGAGGGAAGTACTTAAGGTAAAAGACAGTTTGGGGCATTCAGATGGACCCCGGTACTCTACTAACATGCTTTGAGCAGTGAGCTGAATTCTAACACAAAGAGATGAGGAAAACATGTTGATTATATGTTCAGATAACTAAATTCATTAGACGTGTAAGTGGAAATCCAGAAAAGACAATGAAAGCGTTTGTAATGAATACACTCAAATTCACAATTTTCTGTTGCTGTTGTCAAAGCTGTAGATGTTTTCCCAGTGCATCTGTGCACGATACAGCAGCATCAATTTATCCTGATTATTGCTGCAGGGGTGGTCATTGTGTCTGATTGAATGGTAGCATTTACGGTCAATTTAGCAGCGTCCTTATCAGTGGGCATCGGCCTCATTTGTAAAGACCTAATTAGCTGTGAAATACATGACAAGTCAATTGTTGTAAAGGAGGACACAGAGTAAAGCAGTGATAAGGCAGATGTCTGCATGCAGGAGATACACTTTAAGTGCTGTTGCCAAAAGTACCATCAAAAACAACAATACAGTGTAGAGAGATAAAGTGATGTATTGCTTATCTAACCTATATGTTAAACAGTGACCCCCAAAATCTATCTATCTATATATTATTATGTTGTTGTTTTTTACATGCATATACAGTATATGTATGATTTTAAACAGTTGAACAGCATACACTGCCAGTCAAAAGTTTGGTATTATAAACGTCTTTACTGTTACTTTTTTATCACTTTATTGCATCTATGTTGAATAAACGTATTCGACTTATAGAGATACAATAGAACATAATTTTTTTTTAATTATTCCAGACTTTGACCGGTCTGTCACTGCTTGTATGCAGTGAGGTGTCTATGGAAAGAAAACAGGTGAGCTCCAGGTTTCAGCAGGCCTCGGTAAAATCAAGCAGGTGCTACAAAATGCTCTGCTCTTGGGCTGACATCTGTTTGCCATATAAAACTCCAGGACTCTATCAACCATATGTACATAAATGACATAGAAATACAAACATTGCAATTTCACATTGAACTGCAGCTATTTTAAGCATTACGACTCAAGTGCTGTTTATAGCAGCTAGGGAAAATATTGTGGTTTTGGGTGCAGTAGAGTAGAGTGGAAATATAAGAATACACTGTCATAAAAAAAAAATTTAGGTATAGAAAATGGAACTTATGGTAGAGGATATGAATTAGTTACACTCACTGTGCTGAATAAGGCATATTTTGGATAGACGGTTTAAACTGTTGCATTTGGCAGGCCCACCCTGTGCCCCTGGCAATAAAGCATGGATAGCTGTATCTCTCCTCAGTTTTGGTGGCGAACAGAAATTTATGAGGCATCTGATCTATCTATGTTCTGGCTTGCCCATCTGCCCAGTACAAGCTATTGGCAACAATTCCACAATGGCACAGCTTGCAAATGTGCCACAGAACAAGAAATTTTAATAAGTGTTCAGCATTTTCTTTCTTGTCAACAGCCTCATGTTTTTAAATGGTGTGTTCCATAAAATCAAGTTTGATTTGTTTTTGACATTTTACTAGGAAATTAACTAAAGCGTTAAAACTTATGTTGAAAAGAACATGATCAAATAATTAAAACTGCACATTTGCATAGTTTGTTTTAATATATATATATATATATATATATATATATATATATATAGTATATATATATTATATATATATATCGGTTTTTTTTTTTTTTTGCTTAACTACTCTTGTATAATCTCAGTTTTTGACTGCAGCATTACATTCTTTAGGACTGATTTTTTGACAGAATCAAAGTGTCTGAGAGCAAATGATATATACTCCCATCAAAGAGCAGCAAGGCAAACATGACTAACGCTTTGGACACTCTGAAGGAAAGAGAAACAGGGAGCGGGTTTGAATATCTGGCTGTCTGGGCCCTGTGCGGGACATCCTGCTGGGTACCCTGTTTTCTTTCTATACAACTGGCACTGCAGTGCATCCCTCAGTAGTGGCGGCCTGACCCCGGCTCACTGTGCTGGGTTTATTTGAGCTGCGTCGTGTGCGGCACGCAGGAATCTAACTTGGCCACCCCTGATCACGGTCAGCCCTGAGATGCTTTGTTCAAGCTCTGCCATGGGATCTTCGCATTCTGAGAGTGCCTACTGAGTGTTTGTTTGACGTTTGTCATTTGTTTGTGCATTTATGTACATTGAGGACATGAGGGGATTGGATTACTGTGGCTCTGGAAACAGGTGGAGAAGAGATTGTGTGTGATAAGCAGACAAAAGTGCATGAAATATCACACTTGAAATGAACATAATAAGTTAAATACACAACCTTTCAAAGGTTGGGAGTCAGTAAGATTTTTTTAAATGAAATTAATACTTTTATTCAGCAAGGATGCATTAAATTTATCATAAATTACAGTAAAGTCATTTACATTGACTTCCATTTCAAGTAAATTGTGTTGAACGTTTTGAACTTTTTAAGTTTTTAACTTTTTAACAGCACAACTGTTTTCAACGTTGATAATAATTCTAATGTTTCTTGAGCACCAAATTGGAATATTAGAATGATTTGTGAAGGATCATGTAACACTGAAGACTGGAGTAATGATGCTGAAAACTGATGCTTTTACTGCGTTTTTAACAAGTAAGTTCAACCTAAATGTCTTATTTTAAAAACAATAAAAAAGAAAATCTTAGTGACCCCAATCTTTTGAACATAATGCATCATTTCTATCTGCAAAAACATCAATAATATGTATCAGAAAAGGCTGTGGGACATTGTTGTTTGTTCTACAAAGTAAACCAGCCATACACCCTAAAAACCAAAGCGTTTGAGTTTCATGTTATCTAGAAGTATCATAAATCACATCAGAGTATGTAGCTACTTTCCCAGAAGTCAGAGTTCAGAGGTCATAGGGCTGTTATTATGGCCTACTTTGTTTAATTAAGCAAAAATGAAAAGTAAGGCCTGTGGCAGCATCCTGAATCATCTTGGGCGACCGCCGTGGCAGCTGTTCAAAGTTCTGCTATGGAAATGCTCAATATTTAATACATCGATTAGCATTAACAGCTCGAGCAGAACTGTCTCAATAGTTCCATTATTATTTGATTTCTCTCCGTGGAGCAATGAGAAGTGGCATAATGAAAGGTGGATCTCTATTTCAACCTTGAAGGGGTTGGGCGCCCTGCCAGTAATGAAGATGTATTAAACCTTAATGTAACTTAATGTAGCAGGTGTCTTATATATAATGTACAGTAGCTCTTTCTAAAGCATTATATTCATCCCTACTACCTTAAAAGCCACTAAATCTTGTGGGCTAAGTTCGTCTGGCTATAATTTCCCTTCATTAATCGATAGAAAAATTGTTAACACACCTTAACTGGGATCCATTAGTCTGTCCCCAGACAATAAATGTGCCAATGTAGCCCAGCGGGGAGTGCAAACTGCCTGGTGCACTCAGGTTAATGGCGAAAGTTGAACAAGTGACCACTTGATCTGCAAGGACGTCATATTCAGCAGCAGTCTACTCTCTGCAGGATGACAAAGATTGAGAATCAATACTGATACTGTTTACTTCATCTTCAGGGTCTCATCAGGGTGTATGTGAACAGATTAGACAATCATCAACTTATGCTGATGTAAATTATCTTAATAAACATAGTGATGCATGGCCTGTGTCCACCAAGTCCAAATAGTCTGCTATATGTGTATATTTTCTATAAACTATTTTTTTGTTGTTGTTGTTGCTCCAGATGCAGAAAGAAACCCACTGATCTGAATTCTGCCACAAGCCTTTCTTTTAGTTTAGTTACATTAGACTGTAATAGTAACAGTTTTATATTGCTGAAATGTTTTCGAACAGTCTTGTCATTTAAAGGCATGTTCACAGCACTTTTCACTGTCCATGGCTTGACAGAGGTGAGCTGCTATGATGCATGATTTCAATACTCTTCCTCATCCAAGGGTGACCACTGGAGGCCAAATGACACACGTTTGTGACAACATCTCTCTTCCATTTATAGACTTTCCAGTTGGTTCCCCCAGAAATGTTGTTTTTGCATCTTTTTTCCCTGGAATACTTTAAATGTTTATCTTTTGCTTAAATTAAAGAACGTACAAAAAATTCCGTAAATACAAAACTGATTTTTGTTTGAATAAATGCAGCATAGAAGACTTAAAAACATTTAACTTTTTGAACTTTTGAATGGTTGCATACAGTTTTTTTTTATTTTTTTATTTATTTCCTTTTTATTTGTGATTTTTAGAAGGGGAAAAAACACCATCCAGTATAGCATTTTGAGTGTTTTTTTTTAAATCACATAGTAGATTATGTGAATAACCCTTCACCTTATCTTTTTCAGCTATATCTCTTCTTACTGTTCCCCTCGAGGTGTTGTGATGGTGTGTCTGTAACACAGAGTAAACACAGAACAGCTGCTGTATGTATGATCAGACAGGCCTGTGTGAGAGTCTCCACATAATTGAATTCGGTCAACCTGTTTTGCTCTCCCTCTCTCACTGCTGAAGCCACTTAGCGGGCTAATTATTATTGGGATGAGTCAGCTCTAATATATATCACATCCCCAAAAAATCCATTGAGAATATCAGTGGATATCCCGGGCACAGGCTGTGTGAAAATTAGATCAATGAGAGAATATATGTGACAAAGGGGTAATTAAGTGGTATCATGCTGCCAAACCTGATGGGGACGAGAAAAATGTGTGAGGTAATTCCATTTACTTCGTCTTGGATTGTGCCCTATCATAACTGCTAATTCAAATGTACATGCATTCTGCCAACTCCTTGCCATTAAGCATGGATTTAATTGCCTCCATAAAGCTTTTAATATGCAGCGCACAAAACCGAGACATGACATCCACACTGCGGAGTGCAGCTGCACTTCCGTCACTACGATAACATTGGATAGGTGGCGAGAGGAGGGGTTCGGATTCAAATATATTTGTGTTACACAAACATCTGAGGCCATTTCACGTCCATAATTCATCTTGGGCATGTATATTGTCTGCGCACAGAAAGAGTTGTTACAATCCATGCTTCTGTTGTCTCCTGCCAGCAAAAAAAGCCTTATCTTGTCGCTAGACAAGAGCTTAAGGCCGCCGCAGCACACCGGTCCTCTGATAAGGGAGAGACAAGGGGAAGGGGGGAAACATCAGACGCAGAGGGAAGAGGAGGAGGAGAGGGAGAGATAAAAATACGTGTTCAGGCATCGTTCTTCACCTGACAAACAGGCCACACATTAAAGCCAAACAAAGACAACAGACCATCAATTCAACAATATGTACACAATCATTACAGCGGAAAAACAAAGGCTGGTGTCAATTGCGCTGGCATTATGTGCAGTCTCTCAAATTAAAACCTTGTAGCGAAGCGCATCTGATGGCAGGAGCTATTTAGCGGCAATATTTTACAGGGCAGCCAATGAAAAGCAATAACTGTTTTATTTAATGTATCTGCTCCTGGCAGCTGCTCGGGGAAGGACGCTTAATAGAAGCTGTCGATCAATGTCAGGGCCGGGGCAATAAGAGCCCCTCGCTGCAATAAACATGAAGAGAAGATAACGCTGGTCCTAGCTGATCAGTGCCTTGTTAACTTCCAGTCTAGCAGGCCCCATTTGTCATTTTATTTTGTAACACTCATAATTCGTCATGCTAGATGGCTATCGGAGATTTCGCTCTTTCTTTGCGTTATTCTAATTTGCCCCCTGAGGAGAGGTGATGTGAAAAATAGCACAGGAGAAGAACAGCTACTTGTAAATAATGTACATCATCCTGACACGATAGATCTATGGCCAGATCAATGTGTGTATACTGTGAGGGGATTTGCGTACGGGCGCGTGTGAGCGATCGGAGGACGCCCAGGGCAGATGGAGACATCTGTTGATTCGGGAGATACAGGATGTTTACTTCTAGGACAGAGAAATCTCTTGATTCTTTGGTTAATATTGGGAAGAACATATTGGCCATTGCTCAAAACAGATAAGTGAGTGTTTGTCCTGACATGGGGTCACTTTGGTCTTCAAACTTTACTTTGTGTCGGTGTGTTTCGATTGGGTTTCTTTCTTTGGTTACAGAAAAAATATGATAGGTTGGAGTTATGGGCAGGTGACGCCAAAATAAAAGTCATCCATAAACAACTTCAATCTGGACCCTTTTCACAGTTTGATAATGAATATCTGTCTAAATTCACATCTTAAATAAGGAACATTTTGATATACTCTTATTTTTAATTAATCTTTTGCTTTAAAAAAAAAATTAGTACTTTTGTTGTTTTTATGGAAAATTATATATTTTAAAATGATTTATATAACATTATATGAACTTATTTTTTTAAATATGTAAAACCATCTTTCTCAAAATGTAAAGGTAAATTTTTTATATATATATATTAAGTTTTTTTACTTCTAGGCTAATAAGAATAATTTTTATATAACATTTTTATAAAAGTATTATTTCTTAAACATTTATCACAATGTAAAACATCTTCCGTGGTAATGCAATAATAGTTCCCTTTCATAGGTCACTTCGATGCTGCGGTGACGTCACCACGTATGGGAACACCTTCGGTGTGACGAATGTCTGAAGCCCTATACCATCCCGCCAATCCTATTGGCCAAATAGCGCGTGGCACCGCCCAGTCATGCGTAGGCATATATATACCTGGTGCCGCGCGCCATTTACCTCAGATTTCATTCCTTCAGTACGAAGCGAATCTTCTGTGCCCTATTGTCTCGCGTTCTCAGCGAATCATCACGAGCAGTATACTCCTCTCCGCGGACGCGATGAGTTTTAAGAAGTGCAAGGACCCGTGTACCAGGTACATCATTCAGGGGGACACTCATGACAGGTGCGTAGTCTGCCTAGGCTTACACCACGCACAGGAGGCGCTTAGCGGCCTTTCTTCATGCCCCCATTGCGATGGCCTGCGACTCAGGGTCCTTCGCTCGAGGGTAGATGTATTCTCCGATGTCGCCGTGTCTAACCCCCGCCACACCACTTCTGCGACTGCCGAGGCACCGCACGAGGTGATAGCTTGGGGTGACACGTGTGACATGGAGCTCGAGGACAGTTCAGCGATGGAAAATTACTCTCCACATCGCTCGCTCTCCCCTACCCTAATACACAGGAAAACTTTTGAACCTGTCGTTTTCTCCTGTGAGGATTTACGGCCCACACCGGGGGCATGTAGTGCCATCTCCTTCGGTTGTGACCGTCATGATGACGACGTTCTTTCCACTGCGGCCTCGGGGTCTGAGGACTTCGCGGCCGACACGAGCCCTCTCCCTCCTAGTGGACAGGAGAGGCGTGTTTCCCCCTCCTACAGTGAGCTGTTGGATGTGGTTTCCCGTGCAGTGGGTACATTGGGGCTGGAATGGGAGGTTGAGAAGGCCGAGGCCCAACCTTCTTCGAAGCTGGACGACCGTTTTCTAACTAGTCGGACACCTGCGCAGCCCCGGAGGCCTTTACCCTTTTTCCCGGACCTCCACCAGGAGGTTTCGAGGTCCTGGAAACAGCCGTTTGCGGCGCGCATCACGAACGCTGCAGCCGCGGATTTCGCCACCATTTCGAGCATGGCGAGTCACGGCTATACAGCGATACCGCCGATAGAAGAGACTCTCGCCGAACATCTTGCGCCTAATTCGGCCGCGGCGTGGAAGTCCCGCCCCCTCCTCCCCTCGAAGGCGTGTCGAGTCACGTCTAGCTTAGTGGGAAAATCCTATATGGCCGCTGGTCAAGCGGCTGCTTCGCTTCATTCCATGGCGATCCTTCAGGCCTACCAAGCGGAGCTGTTAAAAGGATTGGACGAGGGGGACGGCATTACACCTGAGGCGGTCAAGGAACTACGGCGAGCTACTGATTTGGCGCTTCGTGCTACCAAACATACTGCTCGAGCAGTGGGCCGTTCCATGGCTGGATTAATTACGGTTGAGCGCCACCTCTGGCTTAATCTCACCGATATAAAGGAAAAAGATAAATCTTTCCTCATGGATGCCCCTGTGTCTAAGGACGGTTTATTTGGAGAGGCGGTCACTTCAGTGGTGGAGAAGTTCACAGCAGCGAAACAACAATCAGCCGCTTTCCGCCAGCTGATTCCCCGCAGACCCAGAGAGGTTGAACGCCGTCAGGCGCCCGCGCGTTCTCGCTCAACCTCCTCTCACCGCCAGCAAGTGCCCTCTCGGGAAGAGCCTTCACCTATGGCGCCCCCTCGCAAGGACTGGGGCCCTAGGGTTGTTCCACCGGCTCAACAACGCCAGCGAAAAAGATTGAACCTGAGTTCGACGGCCAAGGCCTCTCGCCCTCGGGCACATAACAGCAGCTCCTGATTTTTTCGCTGCCTGCCAGGGACTGTGCCCTCCGCTAGAGAGCGCTGTTGGACCGCTTTCGCGCATCCAACACTCTCATTGCAGTCCCCACGCTCAAACCCTGACTGTTTCGCCGCAAACAGCGCCTCGAACAGCATTGGAGCCAACTGTAACACCAATCGCTTCCTCAGACACTATGCACGATCCAGTTTTCAGAGCTCGAGGAGCGCTTCAAAGGGTCTTCATCGAACGGCCCGTCATGACGGCTCGCTCAGCCGCCGCTGTTTCGCTAGCGGCAGAGCCCGATGCTCAATCTGTTGGCCTAATTCCTGCCGTGGACACGTTTCAGGATTACGTACAACGAGATACAACGCCTGCTCTGCATATACTTCCCCTGTGCACGAACACCATGAGTCTTTCGTGCCCGGACATTTCTATGTGTGCAACAGCGCTGCAGGAAACGAACATGTTGAAACCGCTAATATTGTTTCGGGCTGCGTGGGAACGCTTGCCCGGCATTTCTCAATGGGTGTTACGCACAATTTGTCACGGATACACCATTCAGTTTCGGAAAGGCCCGCCCCCTTTCCGCGGAATTCTCTCCACGGTGATGAAACCGATGGACATGGCGGTGCTGAGACAGGAAATGTTAGCTCTACTGAGCAAAGGGGCTATAGAAGAAGTACACCCCTCTCAGATGGAGTCAGGGTTTTACAGCCGTTATTTTGTGGTACCAAAAAAGGACGGCGGATTACGACCCATTCTGGATTTACGCCGTCTAAATCTTGCACTCAGGTCGAGCAAATTCAAGATGTTGACGGTAAAATCTATTTTGTCTCAGATTCAACCAAACGACTGGTTTGTCACGATCGATCTGAAGGATGCTTACTTTCATATTCAGATCATCGAGAGACACCGGAAGTTCCTCAGATTCGCTTTGGAGGGCAAAGCGTATCAGTACCGCGTTCTTCCCTTTGGCTTAGCGCTAGCTCCCCGTACATTCTCAAAATGCATGGACGCAGCTCTGGCCCCGTTGCGGCTCCGGGGCGTCCGTGTGTTAAACTATCTGGACGACTGGCTGGTGTTAGCGCACTCTCAGACTCAAGCACACTCTCATCGAGATATTGTGCTAAATCATTTACACAGCCTGGGTTTACGCACAAACTTCCAGAAGAGTGTATTAATCCCCTCTCAACGGATTACCTTTCTGGGAGTAGATTTGGACTCTCGCGCGATGACAGCAAAGCTTTCTGCCCCGCGCGCTCAGTCGATTACGTCATGCGTTCAGCACTTCAGGGCGGGTCACACAGTGACAGTGAGACTGTGCCTCAGACTACTAGGTCTAATGGCGGCGGCGCTTCCCGTGATTCACCTGGGTTTGCTTTACATGCGCCCGTTTCAGTGGTGGACGAAACGACAGAATATTTCACCCCGTTGTTCTCCGCATCGAACGATCTCGGTGACGCGGAGGTGTGTGATGTCGTTAAAGCAATGGACATCAGCCGAATTTCTCCTCACCGGGGTTCGGCTGGGAATTTGTGCTTCCCGAGAGACTGTCACGACAGACGCGTCTTTGACCGGGTGGGGAGCTGTTTGTCAGGGGCGCCCAGCCCACGGAGTGTGGACAGCGGCACAACGCAGCTGGCACATAAACAAATTGGAATTACTGGCGGTTTTTCTGGCTCTCCAGTATTTTTCGAGTCTACTGACCGGCCGTCATGTGCTTCTCAGAACGGACAACACTGCGGTCGTGGCTTATCTGAACCATCAGGGAGGATTACGTTCTCGCCCTCTGTGCAGACTGGCGAGGCGGATTCTTCTTTGGTCTCACGACAAATTTCTGTCGATCCGGGCTGTTCACATCCCCGGACGACTGAACTTCGGAGCGGATTTATTATCCAGGCAGACTCTGGAACAAGGGGAATGGAGATTACACCCCCAAACGGTGAATCACCTATGGCATATTTTCGGGGAAGCGGAAGTGGATTTATTCGCGTCGAGCACGACTACGCATTGCCCGCTATGGTTCTCCCTGAGCCCTCCATCACCCCTGGGTCTGGATGCGCTAGCTCACAGCTGGCCCAGGACCAGCTTGTATGCGTTTCCTCCGATTCGGCTAGTCCCAGCGGTATTATGCAGAATACGGCGGGACAGAGTGGGACAGCTGTTGCTGGTGGCTCCGCGATGGCACACACAGCCGTGGTTTGCGGATCTCATCAATCTGTTAGCGGGCTCTCCGGTGGAGATTCCCCTCAGACGGGATTTATTGTCGCAAGCACAGGGACGGATCTGGCATCCCAGACCAGATCTGTGGAACCTGTGGGCGTGGCCTCTGAGCGGAGTGAGTTGATATGTCCCGGTCTTTCTGCTGAAACTACCGAGACTATATTGAACTCTAGAGCAGTTTCTACGAGACGCTTATATGCTTTCAAGTGGAAACTGTTTATGACATGGTGTGAAACTCATGATGTGGATCCAGTTTACTGCCCTGTGGCTTCAGTACTGGAATTTCTTCAAGACCGTTTTTCGGAGGGATTGACACCAGCCACCTTGAAGGTTTATGTGGCAGCTATCTCAGCTCACCATGAGCATATAGGTGGTGTTTCAGTGGGTCGTCACCCACTGGTTTCTCGCTTTATACAGGGTGCGCGACGGTTGAGGCCTTTCCGCCCTGTGCGAGTTCCTTCATGGGATTTATCCATTGTGTTACTGGGTTTGTCAGGGCATCCGTTTGAGCCCCTGGAAACTGTATCGGATAAGCTCCTGTCTCTGAAGACACTTCTTCTCATGGCTTTATCCTCCCTTAAAAGAGTTGGGGATTTACAGGCTCTCTCTGTCTCACCCTCGTGCATGGAGTTTGCACCAGGCTCTGTGAAAGTGTTGTTGCGACCTAGGCCTAATTATGTTCCTAAGGTCGCGTCTAATCCTTTTCATTTTCAGCAGGTGGTCCTGGAGGCCTTTTCTCCTGCTGCGACAGAGTCTGGAGATCTAAGTCTTTGCCCTGTGAGGGCGTTGAAGACTTATGTGGATCGCACTGCCCCATGGCGTGAGTCTGACCAGCTGTTTGTCTGTTTTGGACATAAGAATAAGGGCCATGCAGTTACGAAACAGCGCATGTCCCATTGGCTGGTGGAGGCTATTTCCTTGGCCTATGAGGCGCGCGGGCTCGCTTCGCCCTTAGGAGTAAAAGGTCATTCCACAAGAGCAGTGGCTTCTTCTCAAGCCTTTCTCAGTGGATCTTCTATGGATGATATCTGTGCTGCGGCAGGTTGGTCCTCACCGAGCACTTTTATCAGGTCTTACAGTCTGGATGTGAGGATGGCCCCTGGCTCCCGGGTTCTCTCCGCTTGAGCAGATGCTTCCTTGGATCCAAGCTATCAGGTACGTCAGGCGTGATGGTATAGCGTTCCCATACGTGGTGACGTCACCGCAGCATCGAAGTGACCTATGAAAGGGAACATCTCGGTTACGTATGTAACCTTGGTTCCCTGAATAGGGAACGAGATGCTGCGGTTCTGGCCGTGCCGTACCTTGATAGTTTTCTTCCCTTCTCGTCATGAAATCTGAGGTAAATGGCGCGCGGCACCAGGTATATATATGCCTACGCATGACTGGGCGGTGCCATGCGCTATTTGGCCAATAGGATTGGCGGGATGGTATAGGGCTTCAGACATTCGTCACACCGAAGGTGTTCCCATACGTGGTGACGTCACCGCAGCATCTCGTTCCCTATTCAGGGAACCAAGGTTACATACGTAACCGAGATGATTTTTTATATTTAGCCAGGGGCGCTTAACATTTTGGTGCACTTTCTGTTTATTTTGCTTTTGCTATTTTATTATTATGAACTTTTTATATAAAAATAATATAAATATATGAATTAATGATAAATATTATTATTATTTCAAATAAATGTTGCAACTATTTATTAATATATTATTATTAAAATTAGTGTTGTATGTAATATATTATAGCTGTTTTTAGATTAAGATTAAATAAATTTCTCTCTATTTTTACCCTCTTTTGTATCATAACAGGTTTTTTTCTTTTTTTTTTAGTAGCTCTTAACATATTTACACACTTCTGTCTTGTTCCCACCACATCTAGCGTTCTTTTGTTTTAAACACAGTTAGACTAAAGTAACTGAAGACTAGGACACATCGATTTAATCTTTATAAAAAATCTTTTTTTTTCAACTAAAGTCCCCTGACTCAAGGGAGTGGAGATGAAATGCTTCTTAACATTAGTAATGTCAGCACAAAATGATTATCTTCTCTGAATAATTTATCCCCTTGCACAGAGTAATTTCCTTATCTTTCTTATTTTGCCTCTTTTGCTGCAGAGGAAACAGTAAATGGCTGTTAGTCTTCAGAAAACCAATGGATCGTCTTTTCCATCAATCAATTAAAAAACACTTACCTCACACTCAACATGATTTATATCTTGTTAATAGAATTGTCTCACCATATCCCTGTATTATTATACCTCTTAATTCCATTAGCTATTTGCTTAATGCTCAATTTAAGGCTGACCTCTAAGGGGAGAGAGATAGCCATATTAGTCTAATAATAGTCATTGTACAATGAACCTCTTTCTGGGAATGCTGTAGGTCAGGGCAGTGAGAGGTCTCTGGATATGCTTAATAAAGCGCTCATCACAGTGACCTCTCTATCAAAGTACACAAACTCCCTGTGCTTTAAAAGAGCATCAGTGCATGGCCATCACACCCGGAGATTGATTTCACACCTTATGGAATTCGGAATGCAGCACAGCAAACATGGAGGCATTGTCGGGGGTGATGTGATGTTCCGGAGATCTCTGGTTGGGAATTTATTACCATTTGAGTGTATTTCCATGACTTTTGTGAAGATGCATACAAATTTCCATAAGATCCATAGACTCTCTCAGCGATCGCACACAGGAGTTCCATAGATCTAAATACGACACACTGTATCTGGCATCTGTTCTCTTTAGATTTAGTTGTTATTTAGCATGCAAACAAACCCATTCTCACAGACCGACTAGAACAGAGAGCATTCATAGAGCATTCACCTCTAATGGTTCTAGTGGCTTTAAAACTGCATTCCACTGAGTGCCCTTGACACAGTTGCATGTACAGTAAGATAGATTTTAAAGACCCATCGTCATCCTGTACCCCAGAAGACAAGGCAGCACTGCTGCAGGGAGTTAAAAACTACCGGATAGCGTCATCCAATAATCAATCACGGAACTTGCCCATGATTGGGATCATTTATTACTTTAACAAGTTGCATAACATTTCAATACATTAAGTATAAGGCGTCAAAGCATCCTGCTTTATCAAGGTTTTCTCCTCACAGCAGAAGTGAAAGTTATTATTCATTCATTTATTAATGGGAAATGAAAAGTTTTAATAATAAAAAAGAAACATTTTTTTTTATATTTTCTGTTTGTTGACTGTTTAAAATCTTTTTAATTGCACACACATTTAATTTAACTAATTAATTAACACATTTTAGAATATATTTTGTTACATTAAAAAAAAGTAATTGCAAGGTTTTATCTCACAATTGACTTTTCTGCCTTTTTCTTATAAATCTGTGATATATAAACTCAGAATTCAGATGTTAACTTGCAACTGTGAGTTTATAACCTGCAATTCCAAGTAGAAAAGTCAGAATTGTGAAATATAAACTTGCAATTACAAGAAAATATCAGAATTGTGAGATAAGAAGTTGCAATTACCTTTTTTATTCTCTGGCACAAATAAAAAACTAAACTGTGACATGCAAACTTGCAAACTTTTTTAGTTTTTACCCAGAACTTAAGCTTGCATTTATTCCTAGTTGGGTTCTTGTTTATGTTTAAGGATTATTGTGCCAGTCAAACTCCACTACATACTAGAATTAAGAGCATGCTAAATTATTAATACCTGAGTATTATTTGTGAATGTCCATGCAGAAATGATTATAGCCATTCTAGTAATTATCTAGCATTTTACCCTTGAATGTAAATATATAAAGGGAAATACTTGGCACCAAAAGATTCTTTTGGTGCTGCACACCTACTGAATAACAATTTCCTTTATTTTTGTTCACATCTTGTCTTGAATCTCTGCCAAGAGAAATACTCTAATGTATATTTCTGTAGGGAGAGCACTGTGAGAATCTCACCAGGCCTTCTTTAGCATTCCATCTAGTACTGCCCCTAAATAAGATATTTGTTTAATTTCTAAGGTTCATTTATTATCTCTCACTAAAGAAACATGGATATACTCAAGCGATGTGAACTGCAAAAATATGTATGATGCAAACACACTTTTCCAGCCCCATTCAGTGGATCCTGCTTTTCCCAGCACTGGCATTAATGGAACATACTGACGGCAGATAAATATTCCACTGAGGCCGTTTCATGTAGAGAGGGGTTTTGAATATCAAATCTGGGTTTTGATCTAGTCAGATGATCCGTACAGTAATAACAGGGCAGAGACAACAGCTCCCCATGGATAAAACATAGAGCTCATAGACTTTAGCCAAATGCTGACCACAGTTATTAGATTAGTGTAAATCTTCATGGCATGATCAATAGCAACGTGTTTATTTTTGTGCACTGAGTTATTCATTAGAAATTCAAACAGCCTTAAAGAGGCTCATTAGGATCTGATTTGCTGGGGCTTACAGAGACTTATTGCCCCATTGTGGAGAAAGAGAAAAGGCCACTGGAGACAACGAGGGGTAGATCCTCCTCACAATGGACAATTTGTTCACATGGCTCAACTATAAAAATAAAAGGAATGAAACTTAAGATGGTGTCTGTCTGTGCGCAAGCAAATATAGTTTGGTATGCCATTTTCTGTAATGTAATGCAATCGCAATTAACTGCAGTTCCAAATAATTATATAATTTCAAATTATAAAGAAGTTTAAAAACATAAGTTTATCTGTAAATTTAGCTGTAAGGTGTATGCATTTGATTTAGGGTCATTGATTCGGGAATCAGACTACACTGATTGCACAGTTTATTTGATTCACTAAAAAGAATGATTCGTTGGAGTCATTTGCTCAGGAGTAAGACACCTCTGGTTGTATTTCGTTCAGGAATCAGTCCGCTACGATTATGCTGTATGCTTTTGGTTCCCTGAAAGAACTGTATGTATTTAGTATGCATGTCCACAATGGCAAAAGAATGCGTGTGCGAGAACTGTTCGGTTCTGGTATTTTTTACATTTTTAATTAATGGAACCATTTCTGAATGATTAAACTATTTATCCATGTATTAAAATGATCAGAGAGAATCATATTATATTTATGAGGGGATTTAAAATCAGGACTTTAGCAATGCATGATTTTGTAATTACTGATAAATGCAGCTCGTTTTGAAAGGCAGGTCTTAAAAGCTATTTTGTCATTATCACATTATTGCATTACCATTACTCGGTGTACAGTAGCCAGTTCAGATAATTCAATTGAATTGCATTAGGGAGCTCAGATCCCATTTGACTGGGGAAATGGAACAT
Source organism: Carassius carassius (assembly GCF_963082965.1). Taxonomy (NCBI): domain Eukaryota; kingdom Metazoa; phylum Chordata; class Actinopteri; order Cypriniformes; family Cyprinidae; genus Carassius; species Carassius carassius. The sequence continues at coordinate 9,544,508 of NC_081801.1, forward strand.
TTAATTGGCATTTGTTCAAGCCAAACAAAGGACAGCAAGGGAATATTACCAAATTAAAAGACTTTCAAATGCAGAGAATAAATCCTCAAGGACTAACACAGCCTCGGAAAAAAATGACCAAACACACTAGAAATTTTTTTTTAAATAAGTTGTTCATGAAAATGCACGCAGCGAGGATTACATTTATAATTCGCTGACATAAAGGGGCCAACTCTCGCTAAACTCATGCACAACAGCATTTTATGGTTTTAAACATGTCCTCCAACCAATACGCCTGTATAGGTCATTTGTCAAAATCCCTGAAATATGACCTATCAAATCATATACTACAGTTGCGCCCATATTGGTACCATGACACTTTCATATTAATGCTTTGTACTCGTTTATCTGCGTCATAATTCTGGATTCGTATAGCTCCGTTGGAAGAGCATCGTGTTATACGACAATATACAATCATGTGATCATGGCTTTGATCCCAGAGATCGCACGTATATGTATGTATGCTCATAAAATGTATATGCTCTGTATATCACGATTTTGCATGATTTCTGTGAGGGTTGGTTTAGGAGCGGGTTAGGTGTAGTCGTTAGTATGAATTCGTATGAATTAGCCACCTTGTAAAATATGTATGAATTGCCTTGAGATCGGGTTGGACCATGTTAAAAGTCCACACAATGCATTTTAATAAACACACATTTTTATTGGTCATGACATTCATACGTCAATTCATGACGACTGATGCAGCACGACACTGTCATTATTTTTACAGCCGCTAGCGGGCACTTAACTTTAAAACGGAAATATATTTCGTAATAAGGTGCTTGCACAAACGACCTATAGGGACGCTTTTTGTTGGAAGACAGTCTGCAATTAAACAACAATCAGAGGTTTTTCTTCATCGCCAGTCAGCTTGTTTTCTGAACACCTTCTTTTATAGCAGACTGTGCTTCAGGGAGGGGAAAGGGGGATTTTTTCCACCCCTTTTCACTTTCCATCTCGGTGCTCCTACGTGAATTGATGGAATGACCTGGACTTGATCTCTGAGGTCAACATGCCTGATGGTTCCTGCAGATTGATAAATTGATTCAAAACTATTACCATGGTAAAAAAGCAATAAGGTCATAAAACTTGCATTGGTCCAGCTGAGTAAATCCAGGGCATTTTGCCGAAGGAGTGGCACAGGAGGATGGGAGCATGCGTCAGAATGAGAAAGCGAGAAATGACTTTGAAGAGCTCATCATCTCCAATCTATTTTTCCCGCCTGTGCTTCATGTCGCCGCATAGAGGCACTTCATTACAGGGGAATAACTGTACACAGCTCGGGCCGCCCGCCTGCCTCCTGCTCCTCACGGCTTCCCTGAGGGGCTTCAGGTGCTTAATACCTCATCACTGGCTTCATTGAACGCTTTAATCTGCACTCCTGTGATCAATAGAATCCCGATGCAAATTAAAAGGGCCATTCCGTGTAATCAAACCTGTTAATGCTCATTCTGAAAACCATTATTTGTGGAAGGCATTTAGGGGGAATTGCCACACTGACAAGCCCCCTTGCTCGCAGAGATTATCAGAGGACAAGGATTTGGACAAAGACAGAGAGAAGGATGAGAGAAGGGGAATCCAGTCTGTCCCTTGCCAGCATAACGTGCCCTGCAGACAGAGAGAGGGATTGAGGGAGAGCGAACGCGAGAAAAACACAGCTGGTGGAACTCAGTGTAAAGCAGAACATAATGGGAGGATGGGCGAGAGGGGAGATAAGTTTAGGGAGAGGGACCACCTGTCTGCTCGGGCCTCTCCGAGAGTCATACGCGCAGAAAATGAAATTTTCAAGCCTGCCATTTCTGCTGCAAATTCAATTACGCCAGCTGCTTGTAAAAAGAGCTGTAGTTTCCTTGGTTCTGAAATTGAAAAAAGGCAAGTGCTGATGAGATGGTGAATAACTGGCTCGGCTTTGATAGCAGACAGGTGAGAGAGTCTCTGGCGATTGCACACAGGAGTCCCAAAACTTAAAGGGGTCATGAACTGGCCTTTTTATTATTTTGTACTGTTCTCTGAGGTCCACTTAAAATGTTATTATTTAGAAATTAATATGCTATTTTCTGTCCTGTTTTGACCTCCTCATGAGAACGCTCTATTTGAATAGATGTGGCGGATTGTAGACTCAGAAGTAAACACCCACTGTTATGATTGGCTAACAGTAGATGGATGCTGCTGGGATTTAGGTTAAAAATGCATAAATATTCAGTACATATCAAACGATTTGTAATAACAGACAAAGCAATAGTGACCACATAAAGACTGCTTTTTAAGTTATCTTCCTGATGTATCCAAATTCCTTAGCATATCCAAAACCTCAGAACAACTTGATGATGTAACAGAAACTATGGACTCTCTCTTTTCTAGCACTTTAAATAAAGTTGCTCCTTTACGCTTAAGGAAGGTTAAGGAAAACAGTTTGACACCATGGTACAATGAGCATACTCGCACCCTAAAGAGAGCAGCCCGAAAAATGGAGCGCAGCTGGAGGAAAACAAAACTAGAGGTATTTCGTATTGCTTGGCGGGAAAGTAACATATCCTACAGAAAAGCATTAAAAACTGCTAGATCCGATTACTTTTCTTCTCTTTTAGAAGAAAACAAACATAACCCCAGGTATTTATTCAATACAGTGGCTAAATTAACGAAAAATAAAGCCTCAACAAGTGTTGACATTTCCCAACACCACAGCAGTAATGACTTTATGAACTACTTTACTTCTAAAATCGATACTATTAGAGATAAAATTGCAACCATTCAGCCGTCAGCTACAGTATCACATCAGACAGTGCACTATTGACCCCCTGAGGAACAGTTCCACTCATTCTCTACCATAGGAGAGGAAGAATTGTATAAACTTGTTAAATCATCTAAACCAACAACATGTATGTTAGACCCTATACCATCTAAGCTCCTGAAAGAGGTGCTTCCAGAAGTCATAGATCCTCTTCTGACTATTATTAATTCCTCATTGTCATTAGGACATGTCCCCAAAACCTTCAAACTGGCTGTTATTAAGCCTCTCATCAAAAAACCACAACTTGACCCCAAAGAACTAGTTAATTATGGACCAATCTCGAATCTCCCTTTTCTGTCCAAGATACTAGAAAAGGTGGTATCCACACAATTATATTCCTTCTTAGAGAAAAATGGTATATGTGAGGATTTCCAGTCAGGATTTAGACCGTATCATAGTACTGAGACTGCTCTTCTTAGAGTTACAAATGATCTGCTCTTATCATCTGATCGTGGGTATATCTCTCTATTAGTTTTATTGGATCTTAGTGCTGCGTTTGACACAATTGACCACAACATTCTTTTGCATAGACTTGAATACTTTGTTGGCATCAGTGGAAGTGCATTAGCATGGTTTAAATCGTACTTATATGACCGCCATCAGTTCGTAGCAGTGAATGAAGATGTATCCTATCGATCACAAGTGCAGTATGGAGTACCTCAAGGCTCAGTACTAGGGCCGCTACTCTTCACGCTTTATATGTTACCCTTGGGAGATATCATCAGGAAACATGGTGTTAGCTTTCACTGTTATGCTGATGATACTCAGCTCTATATTTCTTCGCAGCCCGGTGAAACACACCAATTTGAAAAACTAATGGATTGCATAGTCGATATAAAAAACTGGATGACGAGTAATTTCTTACTGCTAAATTCTGAAAAAACAGAGGTGTTAATTATAGGACCTAAAAACTCTGCTTGTAATAACCTAGAACACTGTCTAAGACTTGATGGTTGCTCTGTCAATTCTTCATCATCAGTTAGGAACCTAGGTGTGCTACTTGATCGCAATCTTTCCTTAGAAAGCCACGTTTCTAGCATTTGTAAAACTGCATTTTTCCATCTCAAAAATATATCTAAATTACGGCCTATGCTCTCAATGTCAAATGCAGAAATGTTAATCCATGCATTTATGACCTCAAGGTTAGATTATTGTAATGCTTTATTGGGTGGTTGTTCTGCACGCTTAGTAAACAAACTACAGCTAGTCCAAAATGCAGCAGCAAGAGTTCTTACTAGAACCAGGAAGTATGACCATATTAGCCCGGTCCTGTCAACACTGCACTGGCTCCCTATCAAGCATCGCATAGATTTTAAAATATTGCTTATTACTTATAAAGCCCTGAATGGTTTAGCACCTCAGTATTTGAATGAGCTCCTTTTACATTATAATCCTCTACGTCCGCTACGTTCTCAATACTCAGGCAATTTGATAATACCTAGAATATCAAAATCAACTGCAGGCGGCAGAACCTTTTCCTATTTGGCGCCCAAACTCTGGAATAACCTACCTAACATTGTCCGGGAGGCAGACACACTCTTGCAGTTTAAATCTAGATTAAAGACCCATCTCTTTAACCTGGCATACACATAACATACTAATATGCTTTTATTATCCAAATCCGTTAAAGGATTTTTAGGCTGCATTAATTAGGTAAACCGGAACCGGAAACACTTCCCATAACAACCTATGTACTTGCTACATCATTAGAAGAATGGCATCTACGCTAATATTTGTCTGTTTCTCTCTTGTTCCGAGGTCACCGTGGCCACCAGATCCAGTCTGTGTCCAGAACAGAGGGTCACTGCAGTCACCCAGATCCAGTACGTATCCAGACCAGATGGTGGATCAGCACCTAGAAAGGACCTCTACATCCCTGAAAGACAGCGGAGACCAGGACAACTAGAGCCCCAGATACAGATCCCCTGTAAAGACCTTGTCTCAGAGGAGCACCAGGACAAGACCACAGGAAACAGATGATTCTTCTGCACAATCTGACTTTGCTGCAGTCTGGAATTGAACTACTGGTTTCGTCTGGTCAGAGGAGAACTGGCCCCCCAACTGAGCCTGGTTTCTCCCAAGGTTTTTTTCTCCATTCTGTCACCGATGGAGTTTCGGTTCCTTGCCGCTGTTGCCTCTGGCTTGCTTAGTTGGGGACACTTCATCTACAGCGATATCGTTGACTTGATTGCAAATAAATGCACAGACACTATTTAACTGAACAGAGATGACATAACTGAATCCAATGATGAACTGCCTTTAAGTCTCATTTTTTGCATTATTGACACTGTTTTCCTAATGAATGTTGTTCAGTTGCTTTGACGCAATGTATTTTGTTTAAAGCGCTATATAAATAAAGGTGACATTGACATTGACATTGACATAATAAAAACACTTGTGTGTTGCAACATTACTGTCAGATCCAATATAGTCGGGATAGCAACGTCTTTTAGTTTTAGTCTTTATAAAAATCCTGCATCGAATTGCGCTTTGTTTGCAAATGAATCCTCTGTAAAATATTGTGAACAAAGTTCTTACTGACTCGATCTGAATCTTGGCAAAGACCATGGCAAGGAGCCATCTTTATAGTTTAGTTTCTGCATAACCCTGCATTTGCCTCTCTTGTTTTTTACACTACATGTGCAAATTGGTGGGCGGAGCTAAACATACAGTGATGTAGAAGCATGCGTTGATCTTATTCTGTTGAGGCGAGATTTAGCCTGACTATTAGGTCATACAGTGGTACATTCTGCAACCTGTCGTTAAGGCAGATTGGCTTCAATATAAGCTGTTTTTAGACTGACAAGAAAGATTTTTTAGTTCTAAAGCTTACAGAATGTTTTTATAGTACTATGACCTCTTACATGTCAAAATATCGTATGCCCCCTTTAAAGCATAATACTGAATATTGCTGCAGAGAGGTCTTTGGAAATACTAAATGTTCACAAACCCACTCACTTATATGAACACGATATGGTATGTGCCACAAAATATCATTGTGAGGTAAATAATGTGCTGTTGTAGAATCTCCTTTTTGATTTTCCACATGAGCACCTCACTTATGCCACGCTACCATAGTGTAAACTACCAGATCTGCACAGCAAGCCAGCGTAAAATTAGAAACCTTTCTTGTAATCCTTATTGCCATCTGTGTTTGTACAACTCATAGTTTTTCTCATGGTGCACTGACATTCCCAGCTGAAAAATAAAGCATTTCTGTTTCTAATTTGAGAGAAAATCCTGCAGGGACTTCATAAGAACACTGCCATTTAAGGCTGACAAGGTGAGAGGAGAGGAAAGCTATTACGGCTGTTTCTTAAAAGGTCAATTACATTCCGTATAATGACTTTGACTGTTTAATCCAAATGTATGAGTGTCTTGCTAAGCCGCCTTCTGACACTGATAGACTTGAGTGGCAGAGAAGGATCTTCTTCTGTCAAAGCGTCAGCAACTGGGAGATAATGAGAAATGGCACTTGAAAATTTTCCTTGTTTGACGGCGACCGAATCTCATGCTGTTCTCTTTCTCTCCTGATCAGCTTAAATGTTTGACTTGGTGTGGACAGGCAGGGATCAAGTGCTGGTTTTGTTTGGTCTGCGACATGACCCAAACAACACATTTACCAGACATCATCTCTCCCCTTCCTGTTCTTTTTTAATACGATGTTTGCTCTTGCAACGACCCCTGATTCCTGCTCCACCATCTCATCTGCAATGTAACACAATTTCCGCACCTGAAAAGAAACTGTCTCAAGTCAATAGACTATAAATTGCTCATGGAAATGGTGTGATCTTAAATAAAGGCTATTTGCTCTGTCCCCCTCCTCAAAGGTCTGAAGCGAACCCCCGCCTTTTTTAATCGTTTGTATGTTTAGCTGTTTGGTCAATTTACTTTGCCGCTGTGATGTTTCACGGTTAAAGGCCATCAATCACATTCATGGTGAGAAAAATCTCCCGCTACAATATTACAGGTTATTAAAAGGATGATGAGAATGCAGCCACATGGGCAGGCAAATGCCCTTTTTCTCATCTTCTGAGAGCGTGGCCCTGAGATAATCTAGTGATTCATCTTCGCCCTGCCCATCAACAAGTGGCAGTGGGCTCAAGTCCCCAATAATGAGCTACTCTGTCCATTTCACCTTCTAAACACAAACATTAGCCTCATCACATTCTCAGTCTACTTACTACACAGGGATCCTGTACTTGCTCCAGCAACCGCTGATGCATTTCAATTGATCTGCTTCATGAAGGTTCTAACTAGACGTGAAGAAATTCAATCTGTGACAAGCTATATAGCAAATATTCTCTCTGCACACAACTAATACGACTTTTGAAAGCACTCTCTATCTTGCGAGATCCTTCCTTTTGTCAGATGGCACTTGTCTGAAGATGATTTAAACCTTGGCTTGATCAAAGCTTTGATCTGAGTGTAAGTTTACAAGCTTTCCTTTTCTGCTAAAGTGACTCTTATCAGGACATATCCTGATGAGAGTTTTTTTTTACAAGGCATTGCACAAGAAATGGGAAGAAAAAGTAAGATTTCACGAGAGACTATTAAACGCTGGGAGGAGACACAAAACATGCATTTAATTGAACTTCTCTTCAACTTTGATATGACACAATGCAATTAGATCTTCCTTGTCGGTGATGAATTATTCCCATCTAAAATATGGGTCATAATCTAAAGGGAATGAATTTAAATTTCAAATTACCTTATAGAGCTCTTTTTTTTTTTTTAGATTGATGACATTTTTTCTAAATTGCTGTGATCGTTTAACACTTCGAAAAGTCTAGGAAATTAATCATTTTATGAAGTGATATCATTTGATATTTAAATAAGACAAATGATAGAAGTCATCTTTCTGTCTTTAATAGGACTTATAAGCTAATATTTGTTTTATCACTATACAGGATATTAATAATAGAATTATGAATTCTCATACATTCGATCATGCAGCCATTTGAAAGCTGAATACATTCAAAGGAGTCAGACACATTTGATGAGCTGAATGTGTAATGACAATATCATATAATTATGGTTAATTCTATTCTTTAATTCTATATTTTTTTACTCTTTTGCAACTGTGTTTGTAACATGTTGTCATATGGAAAATCAGCTTGCTTCATTTCGATATGAACATTGTTGAAAATAATGATAACTTACAGTTCAGTAAATGAGCCACAGGTTGATTCAACAACACCGATGTATTCAGTTTACTGAAGGAGATGTCATACTGCTTCAAGCTATTTTTATTTAATACATCAGAAGACCAACTAATTTGTTTAGTAATCAGACTATACTGGTCAAGCTAGATATGTCTGATTCATTAAAAAAGAACCTGTTCATAAGAGTCATTTGTTCATCAGTTGGACTATTCTGATCATGCTGTATGTTTTGGATTCACTAAAAAGAGGCAGTTCATAACAGTTGTTCGGGAATTTGACTACACTGGTTATGCTAAACTGGTTATGCTTTTAATTCATTAAAAATAAGCTGCTCATAAGTTATGTGTTTGTCAGTTAGACTAAACTGGTGTTGTAAATTTTTGATTCCCTGAAAAGAACTGGCTAATAAGAGTCAATTATTTGTGAATCAAATTATGGTCACGGTTTTATATTTGTTTCCATCTATGCTGCAAAGACAGCTCGATAAAAAATGTTTTTTTTTTTACCATTATTTTGTGATGCACAACCTTTTTATTGCATCACATTCAATACATACTGCATACTCACAATCACCAGAAGGTAAAATATGATTTGCCGTGGCACTGAAGATTCAGCAGCAGGGGAGCGTATGCAGGAAATGTTCCTTATTATGCAATCATAGCCTTCCAATGTCAAACGGATGACAAAGTCTCATATATAAATACATATTTGATTTCTGAGCATTTCCTTTTAATAGCATGCTACAGTAAATGTCCCCCATTCATTTTAAATTCATATAATAAGCAGGTCTATTCTGTCTGTACACCAAAAGAGTAGAAATAGATAATCTAATTTCCTGTTGAGCGATTTGTCTCCAGAAGGAATGTTTGTAACACAATTTGTTACAAAAATCTTTGGGCTTTGATAGATTTATAACAAAAGAGCAAAAATGGAGGGTGCCACTGTCGCTCCCCTGACCCCATAAATCACATCTTTAGTGACCACATATTAAGTGCTTTTCTCATTCCCCGCCCATTAAAAGTAAATAATCTGCAGAGAATGTGGCATTTGCTAAGGAGGAATCCTATTTTTCATATGTGACAGTTATCTGAGTGAAGGTGTGCAGGTGGGACGGGAGGTGGAGCAGAATGATGATATCAGATTAGGGACGGCGGATGCAGAGTCTCGCATCCACTCTGGCCGTATGTATTTATAGAGGAAGGAGAATTTATTGGGGGCTGGTTGCTGGCGATGCAGTCTGGCACATTTTACATCCTAAACTGCATCATCATTTAACACTGATGATGCGTAGAATGGTTCGGTGTTACCCTCTCCAGATGTACATCGCAAATATCTTGCTGAATGTGTTCTGGCTTCCTGTTCATACATCTTGGGTCACCATAAAAGTGTAGTAAGTCACGTACATCTGGATTGAATAATTCCACATATTTATAAAATGAAGTTTCGCCCCAGCAAGTGAAATGAGATGCAAACTGCATTGGTGGAGGCGAGAAATTAAGTTCATTAAGTTAATTATTTTTTCCTCCTGAGCAAAAAGAAGGAAATAGCAACCAATCACTAATTAAGCCCCCCCACCCCCACCCCACCGTCATCATATTAGGATAAAATGAACATTATGCGGCTACATTGGTTTCATGTAGTTGCATATTCATAGTGTTAAATTAATTTAATACCTCCCATATAAATCATGCAAATTTACGAAGTGAAGGTTTCATTTTATTGCACCATATTAAGTCATGTTCGATGCACAAGGTGGCTGTGAAGTGAGACATTACTCAAGGTTAGTCCGTATTATTTATGACGGATCTGTCAGTTAATACTCGACTGGCTTTTATTGCACTTTAATGTGCAAAGAAGTAATAATATGAAGCGCAGTTATGAGAGTGATGATGGGACAGATGTGTTGGACAGCAGGGCAGGGCCATTGATATCTGAGACTGATTAGTGTTAGAGCTGTGCATAATACAACATAAGTCACATAGTTTTTTACCCCCATGGTCATTAAATCATTATTTCATTTCATTACTATAATCATAGAGACCGAGATCATTGTATTTGATTTTACAATATTATTTTAAATGTTACAAAAAGGTCACTGCAGTCAAAGTTGTTTTAGTTTCATTGAGATACTATTATAGTTGTTCATATTTTGAATGTTTTTATTTGTACTTTTTCATTAAATTTTTGTAATTTATATTCGTTTTTTAACGTCTATTTGATTTACACATTTCTTATTTCGATTTAAGTTATTTATTTTTTTTACATCAAGTTTGTCAAAAGAAACTAAGAAATATTGCCTTGCCAAACAACTGGAATAAGTTGAAGTTTTGTTTACATTTTATTTGATTTCAGTTAACATTCATTTTATTTCAAGTAACTTGTTGTGTGGTTTTAGTTATCTATAATACACTATGTGAGTATAATACACTATCTACAGTATAATGACTTGTTACACAATGAAAATGTCATAAATATATGTCCCATTAAATGGATCATTTCACCATTATTGGAAAATTGGCAGTGTTACGTAGAATCCAGTTTCACATTTTAGCTGTTTGCTTTGGCTTACATTTAGTTTGAAGACAGACAGAAAATAGCATTATTATGATATATCTGAGTTCGTTTTTCCAGCCTTCTTTCATGCAAGGTGAAATAAAATCCCTGCAATCCTCAGGGGTTCTGCCATCTTTCCAGGTTAAACATATGCCAGATCACATCCTATCACCACTGTTCTTTTGACTCCGAAACCTCAAAAGCCTTCTTTGAATAACTGGCTCCATACATGGAACATTTAGCATATGACCAAGCTGAGCACACCGATTATTCGTCCTCTGAAAAATGAAAAGCTACTTCATAAGACCCCTGGTTTGGGTCATAACACCATGATTGTTCTTAACTAGTGCAAGTGAGAGAATCCAGCTGGGTCATATCTCCCTCATTAATGAGTCATTGGGGGACCCTGTACCATTACTATGATCCGGATTGTGCACTTGCTGCAATTTGCTACGATTAATGGAGGAGGGTCAACCCGGGTCACTTTCAATTTCCACCCAGAGGGACGAGAAATGGAAACAACTCATTTGCACAGATTTGAATAATTTGCTCTTCAACAAAAAAAAAGAAGAAGAAGAAAATATGGGGCGAGGAGAAAGAAAAGAAGCGATAAAGGAATCGGGTAGAGGACTTAAGCGCTGTTGCACTTTGCACAATAATAAGCCGCGCTGCCGTCGTCGGCTGGCACAAAGGCAATAATGAATATGATGGAGGATATGAATCCAGATGTGGGAATGAAGCTCGCCTTTCTCGGTGCGGTCTCACTTGGGAGCGTCTGCTGCGTCTAGTGAGCTTTTAAACTTATCATAAATGTATTAAGATTGCACCGGGCCATGAAACAGCTGTACACAATTAATCTTCTGCAAATCTTATCTGAAGAATTGCTTTCAGCGAAGTAACATCTGCTGCGAGAGGCGCTTATTCATGGGCGACGCACGCCTGCCACACTTTTATGTTTTTTTTCTCTTTGGAGAAGATGAAACTGAAGCAGTGCATTTCAATATCAGCAGCGCTCTGTCTGTTGGGCTTGGTGCAGGAAGTACTTAGTGTGACTGCCATCATTGTCTCTCTGTGACCTAACAAGAGCCTTTTTATTTGACTGTGATATGGGAAAAAAACACATTATTGCAGTGTTCATACATTTCAATATGAAATGTTTATCATAGTCACCCATAAATATATATGTGTGTATATATACCCTTATGGGACAAAAATATATTGCAGTATATTGGAAAATATCATGTAATATATTAGGCATATATTCTTATATATATTTATTTTTTCCAATATATTGCAATATACTGAAAGCGGCAATCATTTGTATATTTTGCAATATATAATATAATATATGTATCATCAATATATTATTCAATGTATTCAAATATATAATATATTAGAAAATAAAAATGGAAAATAATATATTACAATATATCACAATATATTTTAAGAAATATATTGGTAAATATATTTTCCTTTCGTAAGGGTATATATATATATTTATATATATGTATAAGTATATGTGTGTGTGTGTGTGTGTGTGTGTGTGTGTGTGTGTGTGTGTGTGTGTGTGTGTGTGTGTGTGCGTGTATATATATATATATATATATATATATATGTATATGTACGATTCTGGTGTCAAATGTTTGTGGTCAGTAAGATATATTTTTTTACGAAATTTAAAAAGAAATTAAAAAAACAAGCAAGGACACATTAATTTGATAAAGTCACAGAAAAGACATTTACAATGTCACAAAGTATTCTGTTAATGCTGTTATTTTGAAATGAACTAATACTGAAAAAATTTATTACGGTTTTCACACAGATATTAAGCAGCACAACTGTTTTCAACATTGTTTCTTAAGCATCAAATCAGCATAGAAGTGAGTTCATTGTGAAACTGGAGTAATGGCTGCTGAAAAAATTGGCTTTGCCATCACAGGAATAAATACAATTTTAAAATGTATATTTAAACATAAAGTTATTTTCAATTCTATATTTCCCAACATTACTGATTTTTGCTCTATTTTTATCAAGTGGGCATGAGAGACTTCTTTCAAAAGCAATAAAAAACTTACCAATCCCAAACTTTTGAATGGTAGTGGAGAAATTATTAATATGTAATTATGTCATTTATTCAGATACATATTTATTATTTAGAACATGCTGATGCTGAGTTTGCACTTTTTGATGTCAAATATTTAGTTCCATTTTGAATAGTTTTTCAGAGTTTGAGAATCATTCTCGTTCATCACATGATGGGCGGCAAATCAAACAAACAAGAAGAGGAACTTTTACGCACATGCTACATCTTTTATCATCTCAGCATTAATTACAATCATGACACTTCTTAATCCCCAACGGTCGGCACCTCACAGATGGCAATATTATTTACAATACACATTGTTGCTTGGAGCCTGGCCAGATGCTGTCTTAATATGGATTTGATCATCTGTAACTTTTGCAGTTTGTCAATTTGTCTTTTTTTTTGCAATATGAAGAAGAAGAAAAAGCATCTGCAAATTACAAGTGCATTTTTTATACAAAGAGTCCAATACAAAGAGTCAGATTTAGGGAATGAGATAAAGGTAATGAAAACATAAAAGCACAATATAAAAAGTTTTCATAGTTCATAAGAACTATATTAAAGAAAATTTAAGTTTAAGAAAACAGTCAGACACATTTCCATTACTGTAACCTAATAAATGGACTGCATTTATATAGCGCTTTCAACAGACCACATGGCCATCCAAAGCGCTTTACAAGTTGCCTCACATTCACCCATTCATTCACACACCGACTGCGGTGTCAGCCATTCAAGGCGTCATCAAGCTCGGGGTTAGGTGTCTTGCTCAAGGACACCTCGACACTTGGTCAGGTGGAGCCGGGGATTGAACCACCAACCTTCCGGTTTGTAGATAACCTACATGAACCACTGAGCCACAGCCGCCCCAGTTATTAGTATAATAACTATACTAATAATGATAAATCATACCATTTTAAATAAATAAATCAACCATTTTAGTTGATTATCAACCACCCGTAACCTCTTCCAAACATAATTTTCCATTGGCTTAAAAAAAATATTTTATACCGAGTTAATAATATTTTCTACCCATAACCCTAAAGCTAAACTTTAAACACCTTTTTTTGCATTTTTATAATTGTATTCAGTATGCTTATTAAGCTGTTTTTGCTCGTGTGGACTGTTGGCTGCTCCAAATGAAAGTGATTTCAGGTTTGATATTTGGCCCCCCAAATATTTTTGAATGCATTATGCTTAAAGCTCAATGTGTATTGTTCAATGTGACATGGTCAATTCATCATTAGTTTGGAGTGGAGAACGGATGAGTACACTTTCAATTTAGTTCACAGCCTTTCTTCATTCATCATGCCTCCTCATCATCCATCATTTCCTCCCTTTGATTTGTACAAAAAACACACTTTCATAAGTGTAATGCAATTAATCACGATGCTGGATAATTTTCTATTAATGGACCACAACCATTATTTCATTATTCATTTGATGAACTTGCACAGTGTGTTTCACGAAGGTGTGATTAGAAGCACTGCTCACCAAGCATGAATCTGTGCCGCTCCACATCTTTCATGCTGTTTCTTAAATGGCTCTGTGTACAATCTGCCTGCACTGCTGTCTGACTGTAGCTTTTGTCTTCATATAACAAGTCCTGATAAATTGGAAAAGTTGCAGGCGTAGATGAGAGCTGACCTGAAAAACAAAAGCAATCACAGTAAAGGGTAAAACGCCTGAAACGGTGAACCGCGACAGCTCTCCCATTCAAGGTGAAATTCTGCCTCCCTCTCCATAAAAAGAGAAACATGCATATGCACAGAAAGCAACGATTTATGATCTTGTTACTTAAGCTGAATCATTTGCAAACTGTCTGGTTTCTTTGAAAGCTCCAAAAGTTATTTTGCAATACTGACACCAACTGTAAAACTAAATTAAAACTCATTTTACAAATTGCTAATTTGACCCCTTTGGTTTAATCAGTGTTATTTTACTATCATTTTTATTAATATTTTGAATGCCATTTGTATTCTAATTTCAGTTCAAGTTTTAGTAATATTGTTTTGAGAAATGTTGCCTTGGCAACTGACTGAAATAAAAAGTAACCTATATATAAAATATATATTCAAATAAATTAAAAAGAGTGTTTAGTTTCAATATTAGTTTACTATAATTCCTGGATTCTTTGCTATATAGGAAGCTTATGAATGCACCTGAAGTAAAATATTCAACCTAAGCAACAATACTTTATCAAAATTGATTATAAGAACATAATTATTTTTCAAACTGAATAGTCTTGAATATCAGCCGCAGATCAATCAGCCCTCAGACTAAAAGAAGTTCAGACTCCATTTTAGCTCAATCAAAAAGAGGGGAAAAAAATCAATGCGTCCAATTATAGCCTGTTTCATTAAGGTATGTTAATCAAGTAGAATTGCAAATGAGTCGGGCATATGATTTCTCCTCTTGTTTCCTCCTAATATACATTAGATAGTGTTGATGAAACATTACAAGCATATTGACATCTGGTGGACTGATCAACCAAATATTAACCCACCTGTTACCTATTAAGAACATGTTACCTTGATTTCAAAGTTAATGAAATCTAGGCTATCACTATATTGTTATATACCGTTATTATTCATTATATATATATATATATATATATATATATATATATATATATATATATATATATATATATATATATATATATATATATATAGAAAACATGCTGCTCTTTGCTGCATTTAAACACTTCTGTTCAGTTTGAGGACGAGACATGTTTTGAAAGCTGAATTCCCAGTGTACCATGTTAAAGCATCATGCACATCCTTTGGTTCCAGCTATGGTCCAGGAGAGGACATGTCTAAGACCACGACAAAAGCAGAGCACACTTATTTCTTTGTATTATTTTTCCTTTCTTCAGACACGCCACCAGCTCTTTGATTTAGACTGGATATATTTTCCTTAATTCATTTTTTCAGTCAGGTCTGGCAAGCATCAATTGTGAAGTGTGCTGCTCAAAAAAAAAAATGTTTATATATATATATATATATATATATATATATATATATATATATATATATATATATATATATATATATATATATATATATATATATATGACATCATTAAAACATCAATTTAAGCTAATTAAATTGTCTAAGGTAAATTATTTAACTAAAATGCAAAGAAAGCAGTAACTTAATCAACCAACCACAATAAATCAGCAGATGCTTTCCACTCCTGTGTAATGTTTTATCCAGGTTTTATATTAAAACTGGTTGTTTAACAGAGTTGTAGTTAAGCATATTCAAGCACTAAAACTTCTTGTGAGGTGCGGAGCTTTTCGAGAAAAGAGTCTGCTGAGACTTCTTTCTATTGATTTTTTTCCCTCAGAGACGTATTGTACCTCAAGATCTCGTGCATTAGTGTAGGAGGTCCACTCGAGTCACAGAAGCGATGGTAGAACAATGTATTTAAAAAACATTCGGCTCTAACTAATGGCAGGTCCTCGGCAGAAGCCAGGTCATTTACCCTTCTGATTAGCTAAGCCAGTCAGTTCCAGGCAAACTGTTTAAAATGATGTCCAGCTTGAACTACATTCTTCAGGAAAATGATCTAATTTAGAGATTTATTCATATTTACTGAGTGTACTGGCATTACATTTGTATGGATCACATCTGGGTAAAAACAGAAATCGGGAAAATCGAATCAAAACACAGAGCCGTGGTCGTCTGTCGCTCGGGGTCTACATTCGAGGCTCTGCCGGGGTCACTTCCATGCTTTTTATGATGTCGCTTTGAAATCTATCCGAATCACATTAAATTGGATATAAAGATGTGCAGACACATACATCACAGTAAATGGTGTGCCAGAGCACTGCTCGTGGAGAATCCCACCTCAACAATCAGGTTATAAAATCGGCTTGAGATCCGATTAATAATTTACAATCCTTTTAGGGGAGAACAAACATTTCTGTTCAAGCAATTTAAGTTGCAGGACTCTTATTTAAGCCCGCTGCTGCCTTTCATGCGGGCTGGAGTATCGTCTGGGGATGAGACGGAGAGAAAGAGAGAAAACTAAGCCTGCTCCAGCCCTCTGTGCCAGAGAATAACTATGTTCTATTTCACACTCTATGCTTTCTTTATTAAACTGCCATCGGGGCAAGCACATATTGCTCAGCGTCCCCTCTTTGAATTTACCGTGACTTCACCCTCTCCTTTTCCCATGCTGGGAAACTTTCGGTCCACTTTCCCCAACGAAATCTTAGCGCCTAATGACTTTATAATGGCAGGCGTTTCAATGGAGCTCTAAGTAAAATGAGCTGGTGCTCCTACAATCAAGAGCTCAATGGTGCTTTGTGCATCACCCATCACTAATTGACACAAGGGAGACAGATTTGCCTTTTCACAGAGGGCTGAAAAGGCTTAATGTAATTGTTGTGTATTTACATTCTACACTGGTTTTACTCACGTTGTGTACTTTGAGAATAGGAGTGACTCTGTTATAGGACTGCTAAATATCAAGTTAAATAAAGGGACAGATGCTTTGAGAGATGAAGATTTAATTTCATTATTTTATTAGGAAAGGCAATCGTGATAGTGAGCTGTGTGATGTGGCTTGAATTTTATTTTTCGTTTGGTGAGAGCGACCTCTAGTGTCCACGAAAGAACAGCCCTCTGAACATGAGAGAAGTGTGTGCAGCTTTAGGATCTTTAAGAAATCATGTAACAGGCATAGAAGATATCAAGATGCACAAAGCGAATATTTTAACATGCAAATCTATAAAGTGAAAGGAAACTAGACATACTAACTCCCAACAATGATTGAGAACAATGTGAACATACAAAGTGTTTCAGTAAGTCATGTAACTATAAATCATCACAATTTTTAAGATTGTGATAAAGAACATTTAAAAACATGCCCAACGAATTACAAGTTCAGTTCAAAAAAACATTTAATCTAGTTTAACAAAAAAATATAGCTGAATCAGAAAGTACAGCATCACGCAAGCAGTGGGCCTGTGCTGATGGAAGCTGAATGATTGTGTCTGGTGACTGAGCAAGAAATGTTTCATACTTTCGGATCAAGTTCATAAATAGTGTGAGATGAAATTTACGCGAGACCAAAAGAGGCTTTGTGACAGTCTAATTAGTAGTTCTCCTGCTGCTCCTTCTTTAATGAGTCTTTCACCTTTTCCCTCTTCAGTCCTCCATCCCTGCAACACAATTATACTTTGTGAACATTAAAAAATTATGAAAGACTCATATTAGCCAGGCCAATATTTGGTCATGCCAAGATTGCACTAATAAATATACACTCTATAGGCATTCTACAGACATTTCACTATTTAATGCATGTTTACAGTACATATTTAATCACAATGTCTTTTCAGAGTAGAAAATAACAATTAATTATAATAATTATCATAAGAAAAAACTAAAGTTATAAAAAATATATGTTTGAATGTAATATTTATGGTAAATTAAACAAGAAAGAAAATATATATATGCATACTTACCAGGACAAATTCACCAGACTTGCCTGCTGTGCTATGGCTGATTTCACTCTGTTAGCAAAGTGAACAGCATCCTCTCCATCCTACAAAACACATATCAGATATACAGATACGAAAAAAAGGTAGGAAGGCTGTACCAGCCAAAAGTTTAGAAACACCTAAAATTCTCAAAAAAAGTCTGTAAAACCAAGTAAGAAAAACTAAGTAGTAAGTAGTAATGGAAGTGGGGAAAAAGTGTTAAACAAATCACACCTATCTTAGATTGAAGTTTATTTAGAGTAGTTAGTAGTAACCCTATGCTTATAGCTCTGCATGCTCTGTTGCATTTTGGGATGCTTTTTAACAGAATTGAAGGGGTTTCCCATGTATAAAACACACACACACACACACACACACACACACACACACACACATATATACATACATATATATTACCTGTCGAGTCATAGGTGGGAGGTACCATACGTTGCACACAATGGCCCAGCTTGTCATCAGTCTGAGGATGTAGCTCACTATGTTGTACTTGGCACTGTTCCAGAAGGCATCTCCAAACTTTGGGTCATACTGCAAGAGAGAAGTAAATGAGGTGTTTCCATTTCAGAGCGTAACCGTAATACTGCTGCAGGAAAACACTGGGTTGTTGGTATTCGATACCTTGATTGCTACTGGATATATAGTTCCACCGATTTCAAAGCTTCCCTTCTTGAACATCATGACTGACGTATTATTAATGCAAGTTCCTACAATGAACACAAAGACAGACCATAGGGAATAGGATAACAAATGACAGAGATTTGTTCAAATAAATACATGTAATATGTAGATTAATTAGTGCTTTCAAATGATTATTCACGATTAATCGCATCCAAAATAAAAGTCTTTGTTTACATAATGTGTATAATACACACACATACATGTATATATTTCAGAAAAATATGCTGTTTATATAATAAATAAATATATTATAATATATAAATAAATATATATTTTAAAATATAAATTATATACATATAAATATATACAATTAAATATTTCCAAAATATATACTGTATGTGTATGCATTTATATACATAATAAATATAAACAGTACACATTTATTACGTAAACAACTTTTATTTTGAATGCAATTAATCACTATTAATCATTTGACAGCACTATTATGAATGAAATATGTATTATTATTTATACTTCTATATGGAAGCTTTTTTCCACCACAGAATATAACTTTTTTTTTTTTTTTTACTTCATTTTCATTTTACAGAAGTTTACGGTTCACTGTTCTGACTTTTTTCTTTAGAATCACAAAACTTGCAATTATGAGTTTAAACCTTGCAAATTCTGACTTTTATTGGAATTTTGAGTTTACATCTCATAATTCTGTTTTTTTTTCTGCCATTGAATAAAGAATCAAAAAGTTATTTTTTTTTTCTCATAACTGCAAGTTATATCTTGCATTTTCTTATTAAGTTTATATATATATATATAATTTATATTTTATTTATATATAGATATATTATTTTTTTCTATGGCGGGAACTACCTTCCATATTTATACTTTATTTTACAGTAGATTGATACTGCATAATTATTGCATTACTAATCACATGAGTATAACTTTTACCCTCTGGGAAAATCAGGATTGGCAGCTTAGTTTTATCAGCAATATGGTCTTTCATCCTGCAGAAACAGGAAAATAGAGGCTTTATTTCCTAAGCAAAGACATGTTATACTCCACACGATTGATCAACACACACTTTGTCACCTTTTGGCAACCGCATGGCGATCTTTCATCTCGGATCTCTCAAACCACACATGGGGACAGGACCGCACCATTGCCCTTTGGATGACCCCCATGAGGCCTCCATGTACTTGACCTACCTGAGGAGAATGAAATTGAGTTAAAGACACCCGAGACACACTACAGAAACACAATGTCTGTAGTGAGTGAGACTCACCATAGCATAACATCCATCATTCGCCAGAATGACAACGTCAATCGGGGAGGTGTGGTTGGCAACAGTGATACCTCCTTTTTTTGGCCGATTCTCTCTGTTATGCATCCCATGAGACAAATATAAGAAACAGCGGTCATTTGACTATATTAGTGAGTGTTTAAAAGAAAGAGGTGTGTGCATGGGCCAAGAATGACAATGAGACATAATAATGGCCCCATCCCCATCTCAGTTTTAGCAAATACATTGCAAGCCATCATAATATCTAGCACTTACTTCTTATCTTATTCTCCATCTTGTCACTGAATGTTTTATTCCTGAATGTTTTATTCATTTGGTAGGTAAAATACAGTTAGTGGAATTCATAGTTTACAAAAACCCACATAACTTTTAGGCATGTTTTACATCCACCCCAAAAAATTGCTAAAGTGCTGCAAAGGATATGCAAAATGCCAAATCATATATATATATATAATTTTTAGAAATCTTGTTGCCTCTCAGGTGAGACTAGAGTTATAAATATATATATATATTTTTTCCCTCAATTAATGACATTTGATGCATGACTGTTTTACGATCAATGCTTGGGAGACAGCAGCTGAAAAACACAGAGAAGCAGAGGGAAAGCGAAGACACTGAGATCAATATGAAAAAAAGAGACACTGACTGACTCACTTATTATGATAGCAGATGGTAGCAGACAGGGCTCTGGCACATATTCTGTAGCATTTAATATGAACCAAATCACTGAGCCAGTTCTTCACACTGAAATAGACACAGACCCTTCCTGTTAGGTCATGCTTCTTTAAACTTTAATATGAAATTAAAAATCAACATTCCATCCATATATAACAAACTTAGTTGAGTTGGTTTGACAAATTTCTTATTCGATCTGTCCATAAATAAAAGACAGGAGGGTATGATCTAATTAATTATGTCATGCAGTATTAATTACTTGCTGCTAGGAAGCAATCCAACAAGAGTAGTTCCTATCACCAACCAACTCAATCCGATAACAGCCAACGTGATCCTATGACAAAGAGCAATAACATGATTAAATACACATATAGGTGAATCATAAAAAAGACATCCAGGTCAGAATTTCTAGGTCACAGTAATGAGATTTGTAATATGTAATAAAATTAAATTTAAATTTAAAATGCTGAAATATTATTTCAGTGTAAAATATATGTTTTTTGTTATGTTGGAAATAGCTGTGCTGCTTAATATTTTGTGGAAACCATGATACATTATTTACATTTTTTTATGATGATTATAAGTTTAAAATAATAGTATTCGTAATGTAAATAGGCAATGTAAAAAAATTCACTGTCACTTTTGATCAATTTAATGCATCCTTGATGACTTAATGTCACTTGATAAATGAAATATCACTTTAGTCTTACCTGATAGGCAACAAGATAAAGTAACGTATAAAAACTCCCAGGCCCCATATGATGGTGAGCCGCACACTGATATAACGAAAGTTGTTGTTGGTCCGCGTGAGGAGGTTCCAAGAAGCCAGTTCCTCCGACGTGAAGCGCTGAGTCACCTGATCCTCAACAATGTTCTCAATGCCTTTCTTACAGAAATAGAAGGCATCACACAGTGTAAAGTCTGCCCCCACCAGATCTTTAGGATGGGATCTTCGCAGCTCTCCAATCTCCTCCTCCATAGAGCCATCACTTTTCTTTATGATCCCTGAGAACACATTATGGATTTGAAATGAGACCAGATAGAGAAGGAGAAAACTACACAAGGCTTGTTGGCAGTTGCCTCCATTTACACTAATTGATCTGTTGTTGTTGTTTTTATTTTATTTATTTATTTATTTTTTGTCTGGATATGAAGTGAAAGTGACGTGACATACAGCCAAGTATGGTGACCCATACTCAGAATTCGTGCTCTGCATTTAACCCATCCTTGCTCGAGGGCAACTAAGTCGTGGTATTGCCGGCCCGAGACTCAAACCCACAACCCTAGGGTTAGGATTCAAACTCTCTAACAACTAGGTAATGATTTCCCCTGATAATAATGTAAACATGATTTTATTTGTGTCTGAATACGGGTAAAGTTCATAAATAAGATCAACTGAAATTATGAAATCCACTGCAATACCAATAAGTTCAACAGACTGACCATGACAGCAGGCCAACAATAAAAGCATTTTAAACATTATGTTCTTACTGGAAAGAGTTGTGTCAACTAAAACAGGAAACTTTTGAGATATGTTATCATATAAACTGACTGCATAAATGCTAAAAAGGAAAACATAAAACAGCAAACAAAGGCAGTAAATCAAAGCAGGCTTTTTAATTCTTGTTTAATATGCAGCATCAGTAATTCTTAAGAGGAAGCGGTGGCTTCACATGATGTTATCTTGAAATAAAACACTTGTGTTTTACGTACATGATGTCGTGCACTTACAAATAGTTTTGCATTGACAGACATGCTCATTTCACTCACCATTGGCTGACTGTGATGGCATTGTTGGCTGTTCCTTCAGTCCTCTTTGGATCCTGAGAGTCGCCCACTGCCACAGAATGCAAGTTTATTTTCATGTAACCTTTGACACAGTGCTTCCTACATACAAGGATGGATTAAACTGTCATGGACAATTTAGATATCAATATGTCCTCTTCTAAATTAAATACTAGAAACTAAACTCCCGACAATTAAATTTTTGTTTCATGCCTTTTGGCCCCTTAAGATTGTTTCGGCATCATCAAATTCTTTCAGGTCTAGGTAAAGGAAAAAACATTTTCTATGTTTGCATTTACAATTATTTTTTATACGATCAGATATGGAAAGCAATTAATAGACATATCTCTTTAAAGATTAGACATGATTTAGAGCTTTTACCTCCAGTATCTTAACCAGCACCTTGATGTAGATATCTGTGAAGCCCAGGGACATGCCAAACATAGCAGGTAACATGATCAGCCCCACTACTATAGACAGCCACATCTGGAAGAGCACGAATGCAATGTCCCAAGCACCTTCCATCTCTCTGCTGTCCTTCCTGTCAGTCTATGGGACAGGGCTCTAAACTCGGGCCATCTGCTCAAGCAGTTGAAGGTGAAACCAAAACAGAAGTGGTGCATGTTTAAAATGTCGTAGTCAGTGTGTTAGTACTGCCTCTGGGGGATTTTTTTTTCATGTGGTTGGTGGCCTGCTTCTGTATTACTGTAAAACATCTGACCTATTAATCTCTGAGTTCACCTTAACAAATAACACTGTAAACATTTTTAAAGCACTTAAAAAAATTATATTAATCTGTTAGCCTAATTGTTAGCCTAAATTATGATTTTACAAAAATATGTAAAATCAAACAGCCAATAAGAACCTACCTGAATATTGTTGTCATTTTCTTGTTTTTATTATAATGACAGCTAATATATCTACAAGTTGATTATTCTATTGGTATAATAGCTGAATAGCTGCTGGTATTTTTATTTTATGATATTTGAGGATATAGCTGTAGGAATTTATATATGACAATGTGGATAGTTGTAGTAATTATTGTGATATTTTATATGGTATGATATGATATAATATATTTGTGGCTATAGCCGTCGGAATTTATATTTTATTTATTATTATGACATTGTGAATAGCAAGAATACTGCGCCGACTTCAGTTCCCCGGATGAGCCTGTGTTATCAGCTTTTAGCGGTTGTTATCGAGGGATCACATCTGGATAACATACCGCGGAATGACGTGACTGACCAATCAGAATGAAGTATTCCACAGAAGCGTTTAATAAGTTATTTTATGATATGATATGGTATGATATATATTTGTGGTTAATAGTTGTAGTAGCCTAACTTATTTTGGCGGAAACTGTAAGGGTCTCGGTAATGCATTTAAAGCATATCAGAAATGCATTTTATCTAAATACACGTTTACTAGATGATTTTGGTGAACTATAATGGTACCTATAAAAATAATTATCTAAAACTTTTAGCGCTTAAGCTGTACGTCTCATTTCAGTTAACGTATCAGAAACCGCTGTGCCAAAAGAGCGTAACAAGAGTGTCACATGAGCAGTAAAACAACAACAACCTAACAAAGATGAAGATTGAGGAAGTTAACGCCTCCACAATACCTCGATAGCATTCATTTCTTCATTCCAGACGTCTGGAGTTGATGTTACATTGTCTACATGTCCCAGAACGTGAAACTACATCCGAAAAAGTTTACGTGTGACTGTTTACAAAGTTCGGACACAAGGTTCTGCATGATGCATTAGCGCCACCTTGTGTCACGTTATGAAATGCATTATAATCGTGGTTGTTTCATAGACAGTAAAAGAAACAACTTTAATAAATACGCTATATCTTCTGATAATTTATCAATATACATTGAATAACTGCCGTAAACTGTAAACTACTGTAAACTGCCGTCTGTTATGCAGAGAGTAAGTAAACGAAATCTACAAGCGCAGAAAGTTTATACATGTAAACTTAAAACTATGACGTTGCGATAGGTCTCAGACTTTTTTAGTCCAAAAGCATGGAGGAATTCAAGACAACCGTCCGTGTTTCGGGTTTCGTGTTGAGTTCACTGATGTTTCATCATTTGAACAGTGATGCGGATGTGGTAAGTGTCAAAAGATCCTAATGTGACCACACGATCCTTGTTTAGATTAAATTGCAAACTGAGAAGTCAAATATGTATGCGAAGCACTTCCTCAGTCCCCTAACTTCTGTTTACATCTGCTGTATTTTAAAAGGAAGGTCTTATTCTTGGAGAAAGTGTGGGAGAGGAGAACTGTAGGATCACAGACTCACAAATTGATCATCACATACAGTTTGAGCACAATATAAGTAAGTTGACTGTAATTATTTCATATTTTTATACAATAGTCCAAATCCAAAACCTAAAGGCCCGGTTTCATAGACAGGGCTTAGCCTAAGCCTAGGATTAAGCCATAGTTCAATTAGGACATTTAAGCAATTTTTATAAACATGCCTTAGAAATAAGCATTACTAGTGTTCATCTTAAGACAAAGCAAAGGCACTGGCCTGTTTTAAGATCAGTTAGTGCAAGTTTCTTTCAGTTGAAACAACTCAGATTTGCATTTAGTCTAGGACTAGGCTTGAGCCTTGTCTGTGAAACCGGGGGAAAGTGTGCCGAGAAGGAATATATATATCATATAATCAATGACAACACAAATGCAATAACAACAAAACAGTAGTGTCATTCTGTTTTATCTTTTTCAGATATTCAGAAACATATTCCTTGTCAGAATCTCCAAAGGTAAGGCAATTGTTCAGTATTTTTTCCAATAAACCTTTTTATATATAAAGCAATGGTTCTCAACTGGATTTGCTTTATGCCTTGGGATTTTAATTCGGACATAAAGTGGTGAGCCAGGGTGCATAATCGTTTATCATACAAACATACTGAAAAGCAAATATTGCATAAAAAGGACTTATGAAAAAATTATAGTTTTTTATATATATATATTTATACAGTGTATTACTATTCTATAAATTTATTTGGACCACAACTCACCAGTTGAAAACCACTGATACAGAGGTTTTAAAAACATAGACATTTTATTTACCATTGCCTCAATCCTCTTGGAAGCTTCTACAGTAATGTTGGTGATGTGATTGAGGAGAAAATAAGACAAATTTTGTCTGAATACAAAGAGGTATTTCCTGCTTTTTAAAACATTTGCTCATTTTCTAATGCTGAATTTATCCGAAAATGTGGTTTGCATTAACAAATAGTGTTTTTTTTTCATTACACATTCACTTGGGTCAAGGAGAATGTGATCGGTTGGTACAGACAACGAAGAAATTCCAGACAGCAAATGACCTTCATGGAACAAGTGATTCATCGGAATATGAGAAAGATTCTGTCCGGTCAAGAACTTTTCATGCTGCTCACACCGTCTCAGGCAACAGCATCAGGCTCAACCCATCGCCTTGAATTCTCTGCTTTCATTTGGCACAGCAGGTGAGATCTGAAGATTTTACACTCAACTTTGTCACTCAAACACTCAGCAGATTTTTTTTTTAAGCTTCGAGAACTAATGTAACTAAATGTTTTTATTATCTCCATGCAGCCAGTACATCAACATCCCCATCTTGGTGAGCAACCTGGGCAACCTTGAACAGCAGGACTACTGGAGAGTGTCAGGCACGTGTCCATCTTTAGGAGAGAGTCAAACTGTTAATCGACACAGGTACATTCAGAATATATGTTTTTGATTGCGGTTAAAGGAATAGTTAACACAAAAATGAAATTTAACTGACAATGTAGATGTATTTGCTGAACATGTAGATGGGTTTGTTTCTTCATTGGAACAGTTTTGGGGAAACTTAGCATCACATTATTTGCTTACCAGTGGATCTTCTGCAGTGGATGGGTGCAGTTAGAATGAGAGTCCAAACAGCTGATAAAAACATCACAATAATACACACTCTAGACTATCAAGTGTTGTATTGCTTCACAAGATATTAATTGATGGACTGAAGTGTGGATTACTTTTGAATTGTCGTGATGTTTTTATCAGCTGTTCTGACTCTCATTCTGATGGCACCCATTCACTGCAGAGGATCCATTGGTGAGCAATGATGTAATGCTACATTTCTCAGTCTGAACTCATCTATATCTTGAATGGATGCATTTTTAGCAAATGGTCATTTTTGAATGAACTATATCTTTCAAGGCTTTTTAGTGGTGCTTGTCAAGACAATCTTTTTTCTCTGTTAGATGCTAAAAACTTCCCATTGGCTTAAAATTAAGGAGGTTCATCTAGAGGTCATAATATCAAAATGGTCTGGAGGATCATGACATTAAAAACAATCCTTAAAACCAAATATCAGTGCACATTCAGAAAACCTTTATATTGTTTTTAAACAAAAACATATTTAGGAAACCTTAGCGCCTGGCAATGCATGAGCAAGCACTGCTCACATTTCCTTCAGAAAATATACAAATCTATCTTCTTCTTTAGAAGTGATCAATTGATTTTTTTTTCTTATGTGTCAGGACAAAATTCTTCTGCTCCGGGGATGATTTAAAAGAGGTCGGAATCAACAACATGAATGATGCCTTGTTAGGAGAAATGCAGGTTAGTATCGATGTAAATTTGATCTAGTGTGATTTGAATATATGTAAAGCACATGAAATGTTCTTATCCATCTGTTGTTCTACAGAAAATGTGTGAGGAAGTGGAGAAGAGCGAAAGAGCAGTAGAGAAGCTTCAAGAAGACATCACACAGCTCAAGGAGGCGATCAGGAATCAGAAGAGAAACTCTGAGAACAATGAAAGTAAGGTCCATTATCTCTAGTGTGCTCTATGACTATGAACTGAGCCTTGTCATTGACGATTTCAAACATAAAAGGCCTTCAGTCTTGTACTGTGCGCTTCGATAAAGATCGTTGTAAGGTTGAACTTGTAACGCTATTTTTGTATTTAACTGCTACATTTTAGTCCTGTTCTCATTGCAAGAGCATTATATTACATACATTTTTGGGTTATAGGATTATTATAATTGTTCTTTTTTATATTGGTTTGTACAAACTGCAGATGAGGTTTATTTTCTTTAACCATAACTAAAAACAAGTTTCATTACTTAAAACAAAATCTATAAAATTTCAGCTAGTTGTCAAAGCAACATTTCTTGTCTTCGTTTAAGCTGAAGTACTAAAATAATTAAAAAATAACTATACAGGAATATAAAATAAAAATATGAAAATACTTAAAACTTTAAATTTAAAATGAAAACGATGTATAAAATAATGTATATACTGTATACAAAACTAGAACAGTACGTCAGTGATACAAAAATGACACTTCCATAGATTTACAATAACAATTTACAATCATTCAGAAACAATTCAGTGTGTGATACAACAAATATCAGGGTATTTTATAAACTGTGACTGATGTAGACCTTATAAATAGGGTAAGTCAAAGACCTTTGTTTTTCAAACATCCTGATTTTGTCCACAGATATTTTACTGAAACCACAGAACTATGTCACAGTTAAAACATCATCAATTCATTAATGTTTCTAGTGCACTTTATATGAATTCCTTCAAGGCCTGTCACACACTGAAAGATAGAACTGTTTGCAACTAGCACACTACGAACTGAGGCGTCTTGTCACAGATTTAAAACATAAAAGGACTTCAGTCTGTTAGTGTGCGCTTGGGTACAGAGGTTAAATATTGCAGTTGTAACACTATGAATAACATTGCCTTTCAGCCCAAAAGCACGCCTCTCCAGATGAACTCAAAGAGAATGTTCTTCTGTGCTCAGCTCTCAGAACGCTCTTCCCTGATGCGCCTTCATTACAGACACCAACCCTCACTGTTCAGGGCTTCCCTGTATTAGAACTGTGCTGTAATACCAATCATAACATTGATATTCCCTCCAAGCTGCCTCTGATTCTGGAGAATCAACACACCAAGAAGAAGGACACAGCCCCCCGACTCAGGAAAAAATGCCTCGTCGCAAATTATCCTCAAAGACTTAAAAGGAAGAGGAAAATGAATGATACCAGCGAGTTGGCCTCTGAGAGTGGGTCAGATACAGAGGTTGAGATGAACGGACAGAGCAGAAGTAACTCTCCTATCTTTTAAAGAATGCATCTGAGCCTGGTTTTATTGGTACAGAAATCTAACCGAGACTGGAGGTTGCTTTATCTTAATATGCGTGTTCATCTAAAGTCGCGCTATTTTATTAATTGCTTCTTTTTTTTTACTTTATTTGTAAATGTTTATAAATTCCTTAAATTAAATACTGAATTCACATGTTGCATTTTTATTTAATTGAATTGTAATTATTTTTTCATTGTAGTAGTAGAATATTCCACGGATTTCTGGTTCATCTGGTTATAATTATGTTCCACTTTATTTTTCATCATTTTAGATATTTTACAAACCACAGATTTACAGAAACAAAAGGCTGGCCTGCAATTTCAGTCTTCATACAGAACCTATTCAAAATGTTTGATACCACAAATATCGGGGTCTTTAATAAACTGTGGATCCTTCAGAGTGACCGACATAAAACCTGTAGACATTACAAAGACCTTTGTTAGTCAAATATCCTGGTTTTACTGTACATCTATGAATATTGTACTGAAAACATGCATATTTCATTCATTAAATATTAAAATAAAATTAAAGTTATAAATTCTTTACCAATTGAACGAGCTTGCTTTATTGCCTTTGATACTTCTTTCTGCTTTCGACCACACAAGCCTGTGAGAAAGAGTAACGGTGTCCTAAATTACTTAAATCACATTTATAAAATATTAATGTAAACATCTGAACTCTGTCCACTCACCTGTTATGTGTCTGCCATATATTCTACCTGTGTGTGGTGAAATGAACTGAGACAACAGCTGGAGAAAAAGAGCGTTTTTTTTTTTTATTTTGCCAATAAAATTGTACTGACATTCATATTCCTGATCATTCTACCAACCTGAACGTTTCTGAAGTCTACAGTTATATTGCACAGGACGCAAGTTTTCAGAGGGGTCTTGTAGGGGTTTTCTATTTTGATAGGCTGGATAAGACATCGTGTTGTAGTATTAATGCAAATCATTATTCAAATGGTTTCAGAAAACGCATGTTAAAAAAAAAAGCAAAGACAACTTACCATATTCCCTTTCTTAAGAGGTTCTTGCTGGGATGTTGTCAGACTTCTGAGGCATTGTGCTGAACAGATGAAATATTTTTACATTTCATGACTTCCATCATAAAAAATAACAGGTAAGGACATCTAGGTTAATCAAATAATTACATTATTAAGCTGTGTGCTTACGAAAATGTACTAGTTACTGGATAAGAGAACTAAATGTCCTGGAAAGCATTCTGCATACAAAAAGATTGAGAAAATAATGTTGCAGAGATACCTGTAGCCCTAGGTGTGACAGGTTGCTTGGGAAGAGCCTGTAATAACAGGCGACTAAAAGAAAGGGCAAACATTCCTCGATGTGTTCACGAGGCCACCATGACAGTTTCTTCCTACTTCTTCTGCAGAGTCGTTTAGTGCGATCTGCAGCCACCTACAGGACAGGAGCACGCGACTTCAAGCATAGACATATGATGTCACTGACTACGTTTACATGCTGTTAAAATTCGGGTTATGGTCGGGTTAAGGTCAATATTTGGGTTTCTGAAACATTCGGGATAACCCGTTTACATGCGTGAGCAGAGAGAGTTACCAATCCCGATGTAAACGGCGACGCACGGTTAGCGTCTGGACGTACGGACAACAAGACGCAATATGCGTCATTTCCGATTCTTCTTCCTGTATCCAAACACAACAACAACAACAGCAGCAGCAGGCGGATAATGAATAGTTTGGGGCAGATAGCGATAGTCTTTGTTTGCGCTTTGGCGCTGGTACTGATCCACCAGCAGCACTTGACACTACTGTACAAGTTTACAACTGTTTACAAGACCAAATATTCGGGTTAGAAAAGGGGTACCCCAGGTATAATATACCGGTTTTTGAAAACCGGGATATGAGCATATCCGGGTTTTTGCCGGTGTTTACATGGCCGTGCGCGACCGGGTTATTGCTAATATCCCGGTTTTGAACGGGTTATTGGCTGCATGTAAACGCAGTCATTGACTTCAAGAGCCTTTACATGTAATTGATATACAAAAGAAATGATAAAGGTTCAAATGTAAATAAGGTCAAATAAAATAATATAAAGTTTGTATAAAATTCTGAAGTAGTAGATTTTGCATCCTTGAAAGACTCGCAATCAGCTTTATTTCACTATTGTTGGACAAAGGACGTTTGAAAAACGTTTTTAGTTAATGATACATTGAATGTTTTAGTTATTGATATATAATAACTGATCCTATAAATAATATTTCACAGTTGAAGAATCAATGGTAAAATAAAATAATAAATATTGGGAAATTTGTATAAAAAGCTTAAGTGGTTTTGTAGATTTTTACACACACACACACACACACACACACACACACACACACACACACATAAGTATATGGATCGATCTGGAAAACCCCTCGTTTTTGGAAAGAGAATATTTTAATACATTCGAAAAACATTAGTTAACTTTAGGCATAATTGACAGAGTTTCTCTAATAAAGAACCAACGGTAAATAATAAAAAATAAAATATAACGAAATAATAGATAATTTGTCTGAAAAGATTTTGTAGTTATAGTTATAGATAGTTTGTAGTTATAGATTTTGCAAGTGCATGAATCATTTTGCATTCTTGAAAACAATGCAATCAGCTTTTATGGCTTGTCATTAATAAAGAATCAGTGCAAACTACAATTTAATGTAACATTTATAATAAATAAATAAATAAAGAGCTTATGAAGGTTTGTAGTGTTTTTATTTTTATTTTTTTTTCTCCAGAAGAGTTTACTTAAGTCTGTTTCTGTCCAGGACTGAAGGGACTTCTGTTCTGCCTTTTTCTCGTCTTGACGCTTTAACAGTCACGTGGTCCAAAGGCGAACTCCTATTGGTCATCTCCATCACTCATCTTTTCGAAAGTCCTTGCTTTTGGTAAACAACATTGGTTAGTGTGTCGCCGCTCACTATTATTTTGTGTAATAATAGTTTTTTTTTATGTTGTGGTTTTGATCTAGTGATTAAGGTCAGCTACTGAACTGTCATACAGACTTAAATATGGATGAATAAACAGCTTCGTCTGTATGTTGTGGTGCCAATTACTGACCCTACAGTAAATCAGTATTATCACGCAATGCTGTAAAATCAGTGTCCTGTAGCTTTACAGTAGTAATGTATACTGACAACCACATGCACGAGATTGTGGTAAAGCGCAACTCTTCCTCAAGAAAGAGATCAAGGGATGGACTGAGAAGTCACATCACTCCATCCAAGAAGCGGTCCAGTTTCACATCAGTTACATGCTCTACTGTTGAAGGACACACTTATACTCAAGACATGAGTATGAATAAAGCCACAGAGCTGGTAAGCAGACCCTTTCTTACTTTCAGTGAAAGATGTACATCGTTTTCAATCATGCCAATGGTGTTTCTTTTATTAAGCAGTGCTGCAGTGACAATGAGGACTTATTTGAGGGTTATGACAGCATTGTGGGTGACAGCTCTTTTTTGGCTAAGCTTGAAGATGTGGAGCTCCAAATGAGGCAGTGCCACGACCAGCAGACTCCGATTGCCTTTGAGGATGATCTTTCAGACTCAGTCTTAGCAGAGGATTTCAGAGATTCACAATCCAGAGCTTTGCCGAGCTCTCAACTTGATATTCAAAAAGCTGTCACGACCCCACACAAAAGCCCTTCCAGGGGTGCACATAACACTTCTACCCCTGATCTGATGAAACCCAGGCCAGCTGTCAATCATGCAGATCTCAATGTCAACAAGCCACCCCCAAAGGCCAGAAGAAGCATGAAAGACCATCTTAAGAAAGTACTGATAGACAATGCAGCAACATCCAGTACTGTCTCCAAGACACTACAACAGAAGGAAGCTGTGATGACTGAAGAAATTAGTTTTGCCATGCAGGCCATGGAGTCCATATCAGCCGAGCAGGACCTGGGCCCTTTTTTTGGTCTCCCATCCAAAGTTAAAGACCTTATTTTGATATTAAAGGGGATCCAGGATTTGTATGGTAAGTATTTCATATCCTTTCCATTCCAGTTTTGTCTTTATCGGGATCGGGTAAACCAGTGTTTGAATCCTCTTGTTATTTTCCATTCTCTTTTGGTTTCAGAATGGCAGGAAACATGTTTGAGCCTGGATTCACTGCAACAAAGGAGAAATCTAATTTATTCTTTACCAACAAGTGGAGGAAAGACTCTAGTGGCAGAGATTCTCATATTAAAAGAGCTCTTGTGTAGAAAGAAAGATGCACTGCTTATTTTGCCATACATATCCTTGGTTCAGGAAAAGGTATATGTTTATGTACTTATGCATGTTTTATGTATTATCTAAACAGTAGGGCAATCAAGTATAAATCAAGCAGTTTTGGATAATTATTACTGTATTTTTAATCCACTTATATGAATTGATTTGCCTTTAGGTTCGAGGGTTATCTAGCTTTGGAATTGAGTTGGATTTCATGGTCGAGGAGTATGCTGGCAGTAAAGGGAGGTTTCCTCCAGTCAAGAGAAGAAATAAAAACTCTCTGTACATCACAACTATTGAGAAGGGACACAGTCTTGTCAATTCACTGATCGAGAATGACCGTCTAGACAGTATTGGCCTGGTTGTTGTGGATGAGGTATGTATCACAAACTATTATTATTATTATTATTAAAAGTGTATTTTTCACTGGTTTCAGTTTTGCTTTGATACACTACCAAAAAGTTTGGGTCCGGTAGGATTTATTTGAAAGAGTTCTCTTGTGCTCCCCAGGGATACATTTATTTATTATTTTTGATACATACAGTATATTATAAAATATTATTACAGTTTAAAACAATTCTATTAATATATTTTAAAATGTAAGTTATCTCTTTGATGGTAAAGCTGAATTTTCAGAAGCCATTGGTCCAGTCTTCAGTATCACATAATCCTTTAGAAATCATTCGAATATACTGATTAGGTGGTCAATAAATATTTCTTTTTTTGTGTTTTTTTTTTTCAATATTCAGCAGCATTTATTTGAAATATATTTTTGTAACAATGTTTTAAATGCCATTTGTGATCAATGTAATGCATCCTTGCTTAGTAAAAGTAAAAATCTTACTGACCACAAACTTTTGAACAGTAGTGTATATAAGCTCTTAAATGAATGTCTATTTTTTTCAGCTCCATATGCTTGGTGATGGGAGCAGGGGGGCAATTCTTGAAATGACTTTGTCAAAGATTCTGTACACGAGCAGTGAGTAAATGAAAATCACACATGCAGTACTCTATTTGTGTGATGGTCACATGACAGATTCGGTTGACTCCATTGTTATTTCTCCACAGAATCCACCCAAATTATTGGTATGAGTGCGACACTAGGCAACGTGGGAGATCTTCAGACCTTCCTGAAAGCTGAAAACTACACCAATGACTTCAGACCTGTAAGACTGTGACTATGATTTAATAAGGCTTTAAATTTGATCAGCTCAGTTCAAATAAACAACTGGTGATTCTGTAGGTTGAGCTGAAAGAGTATGTAAAAATAAAGGACAGCATATACGAAGTTGACCCAAGGGAAGAGACATGCTTCAGTTTCTCAAGACTCCTAGATTTTAAGGTATTGATAAACTGTCATGGCCAAAGCCCAACAGTGCTAAGCTTTTTTAAACTCAATAAGATATCAATCTATTGAGTTTATTGAACCTTTGTGCGATGGGCTTTTTCAGTACTCCAGTGGAATGCAGAAAATGGACCCTGACCGCATCATAGCTCTGGCTACTGAAGTCATCCCTCACCAGTCCTGCCTCATTTTCTGTGCCACTAAGAAGAACTGTGAGAATGTAGCTGGAATGATCTGCAAGTATTTAAATAAGTGAGTAGACCTTTAGAGTCCTTAAAGGGTTAGTTCAGCCAATAATCAAAATTATTTCATTAATAACTCACCCTCATGTCGTTCCAAACCCGTAAGACCTCCGTTTATCTTCGGAACACAGTTTAAGATATTTTAGATTTAGTCCGAGAGCTCTCAGTCCCTCCATTGAAACTGTGTGCACGGTATACTGTCCATGTCCAGAAAGGTAATAAAAACATCATCAAAGTAGTCCATGTGACATCAGAGGGTCAGTTAGAATTTTTTGAAGCATCGAAAATATATTTTGGCCCAAAAATAGCAATAAATGTCATTCCAAACCTGTAGGACTTTATTTCTTCTGCAGAACACAAAAGAAGATATTTTGAAGAATGTTGGTAACCAAATGGTTTTGGGTCTTATTGACTTCCATAGTAGTGACAACAAATACTATGGAATTCAGTGGCACCTGAAACTGTTTGATTACCATTCTTCAAAAAAAAAACATATTTTCAGAATTTTCATTTTTGGGTGGACTATAACTTTAAAATGCCTTTTTTGTTTCCTTGACGTATGAAATGAAACCACCAGGGAGTTTCTGAAACACAAGGAGGCAGAGAAAGCCACTCTTCTGGGTGAACTGAAGAGCAGTGGGAATGGATCCTTGTGTCCTGTGCTACAGAAGATTGTGCCCTTTGGCCTGGCCTACCACCACAGTGGCCTGACCAGTGATGAGAAGAAGTTGGTGGAAGAGGCCTATTCCTCAGGGGTGCTCTGCCTCCTCACCTGCACCTCAACTCTCGCCGCTGGCATCAACCTTCCCGCACGCAGGTTTGTCTAGGTCTATACATCTGAAAGCACAAGTGGTAAAAACAAATCTTTTTAAGATTGAAACGTGTTTCTTAACCATGTGCATGTGCTACTTCTCAGGGTGATTCTGCGGTCCCCATATGTAGCTGCAGAGTTTTTAAAGAGAAGTCAGTACAAACAGATGGTGGGAAGAGCAGGACGAGCAGGTATCGATGCCATGGGTGAGAGTATCCTGATCCTGCAGGACAAAGATATAAATATGGTAAAGAACTCAGATTTTTAAATATCATATCTCATATCATATCACATATCATACCATATATCATGCAACTGTTTACTCCCCAGGCCAAAAAACTACTGTCTGCACCAATGGAGAAGTGTTACAGTAACCTGCTGCACGATGGAGGAAGGGGCCTCCTCAGTCTTGTCCTGTCACTCATCGGGCTAAAAGTATGTGAAATGTTTTGATGCAATGTGCATCAAAAAGAGAAATTATGTCTAGTCTAGAAATACAAAGAGTAATGTGTTTCATTTGTTTCCAGATAACTACAACTGTAGAACAAGTGAGGGATTTCATAAAAGGCACACTGCTTAGTGTGCAGGAGGCTCAGGTCAGTCCAGAGAGGAATTTGTGGGATCTTACAGTCGAGTCCATAGAGACACTGAAGCAGAAGAGCCTCATCGAGGTCTCTGCTGATGTACACAATCAAACCATTCTCCAAATCACCAGGCTGGGGAGAGCAACATTCAAAGGTAAAACCAAACATGGCATAAGGATTTGAATAATGTAATGTTTCGATGAGTGAGAAATGATTCTATATATTTACTCATTTGCCACATGGTGGCAATATGACCCAGTTTAAAAATTATACATTAGCAGAAGAAACATTTCTAACCTTTCTTTTTATTATTATTGGTTTTTCAGAGCCTCCCTTTTGTAATGTTTCCATTTAAATTGGTACTTGTTGTTCCAGGTTCAGTAGACCTAAGCTGCTGTGATCTGCTTTACCGAGACTTATCAAAAGGGCTGGAGGGTTTACTCCTCAATAGTTTTCTTCACTTAGTTTATCTGGTCACTCCATATGATATGGTGCATCAATGCAAGCCAGATTGGATGATCTACTTCAGGCAGGTGGGATGCTTTCGTCAAGTTTAATCAATTTTAGTGGTACACTGCCGCTCCAAAGTTTGGACTTGGGAAGGTTTATGTCATGTTTTTGAAAGAATCCTCTTATGTTCACCGTAGGTTGCATTTATTTGATAGGGATTCCTTGATGAATAGAAAGTAAAAAAAATAATATTATTATAAATGTCTTTACTGTCTCTGTCATCAATTCAATGCACCCTTGCTGAATAAAAATATTAATTTCTTAAGATCTAATCTTAATGACCCCAAACTTTGAACAGTAGTGCATATTACTAACTAAACCACTTTTAAGGCTATATTTTAAGGCATCAGTGTTTTTATGCAATTTGTTTTTATTAATGACAGTGTTATCTTCTACTTTAGTCTCAACCCTGTATTCATACCTCAAATGTTTCATTGTACCAGTTTACAAATTTGTCAGCTGCTGAGCAGAAGATGGCCACTGCAGTCGGGGTTCCTGAAAGTTTTGTGGCTAGAATGGCAGCGGGAAAAGCGTGAGGAAGGTTGGCAGAACTGCATTCCTTTCATATTGCAGAATACCATCCTAGTAATTCACAACTTTTTGTTTGTTTGGGATTGAACAGCATAGGTATAATAAGCCTAAAATGGCTGAAAAAAAGATATAATTAGCAAGAATGTTGTAAAAAAAAAAATGTTTTAATGTGTCTTGAATATAGTTCCACTAATATCCTTATCCTCTTAAAGGATTACAGCGTGTTAATGCTAAATCTACAGCATTAACATTTAACCCTTAAGTTCCTGAGGTGAAAAATAAAGGTTTACTGTGACATAAATGAAACATCATTAGAATTAGATTTCACAGTGATGGTTTTTGTTCCTGTTTTCTCTTTTCTGTGTCTCAGTCTGTGGACATTTTGGTAGTGAATAGGTTGTATCTGGCTCTGGTGCTGTACTCCCTATTGAAGGAGACAAACCTGTGGAACATATCCGATAGATTCCAGCTGACCAGAGGCTTCGTACAGACTCTTCTCAGCTCAGCTTCTGCATTTGGCTCCTCCGTGCTGCACTTCACTGAGGTTAGGGCACATCCACGCATCATTTAAGACATCTCAGATGACATACAGTATCTACATCTGTTCCTATCTTACATTCATAAAAGGATGGGAATACTATGAGTTTTTTCTGTCCATTCCAGGAGCTAGAGGAGTTTTGGGCCTATAAGGCTCTTCTCTCAGAGCTGACTCGTAGATTGACTTACTGTGTGCAGGCCGAGCTCATTCCACTCATGGAGGTGGCTGGAGTCATGGAGGTGTGTGTTTTTGCTGCTCATCTTGACTGTCAGTCTTTTTAAAATAACTATGACCAGAACATTTGCTGGAGAGCTCGATTTGAGTGATTTTATTTTTTCTTCTTTCATTTCTTATAATTCAGCATCGTGCTAAGCAGTTGTATAATGCTGGTTACAAGACACTGGCACATCTTGCCAACGCAGATCCACAAATTCTGGTCCAAACTATTGAAAACCTCTTCAAAAGACAAGCAAATCAAATTATTGCATCAGCAAAAGTAAGTACAATGCTGCTCTATAGAGCAACATTATATTTCCAGCTTATCTTTTCTTTTTAAGTTCATCCAAAATAAAAAGTGTCTTCATTGATTCACCCTCAAGCCAAACCTGCATGACTTTCATACTTGAGAAATTATGAAGAATGTTTTTTTCTTCTTCTTCTTCTTCTCTTCTTTCATGCATTGACATCAAATGTTGATGTTGGCTTTCAAAAAGATCAAATCATCATAAAGGCATCATACATTTATTTCCTCACATGATCACTACCATATGGATAAGAAGGCTACTTTTATTAAAGAAAGGAATTCATGCACTTTTTCTGGTCCAAAAAAGTTAACAAGCCTTTATTCCCATTATGGACATCACAATATAATTATTTAAAATGACTAAAACACTGCACACTGATGCATTTGGGCCTTCAGCCTTCCTCGGAGTGTGTCAA
This sequence comes from Carassius carassius, assembly GCF_963082965.1. NCBI lineage: Eukaryota > Metazoa > Chordata > Actinopteri > Cypriniformes > Cyprinidae > Carassius > Carassius carassius. The sequence continues at coordinate 9,582,914 of NC_081801.1, forward strand.
TGCTACTTTTATGATGATTTTAGTGATTCTGAACATTTTTTGGTCACTATTTATTGTCAAATCATGAAAAAGACTGACCAGGAAATTCAGGAGATTCTTTGTTCTACGTCAGAAAGTAAGTAATACAGGTTTGGAATAACATGAGGGTTGAACTATCCTTTTAAGATGCACATATATGCGACAAAAAAAAACACTTGTTTATTCATGTTAACTGTCTCAATGTTCATTTTCAGATGTTAATAAAAGAGAAAGCAGAGGCCTTGCAGGAGGAGGTTGATGACCTGCTTATGCTGCCATCTGATCTCCCATCTTTGTAAATTTGTGTTTATTTTTATTTATATGATGTACATAGACATGCATATTATTTAATAATCAGCCTGGCATTATGTAAAATATTTTGTGCCTACATGTCTGGCTGAAATAAAAATGGAAGTAACCTCTTTTTAGTAGCATCTGTTACTCATTTCCATGATCATCATCATGTGTTATTTGGTCATAAATACTTTATAACCAGTCAGCCACAAAGGAGAAACAAATTCCAGCGCTGCCTTTGATGTTGTGAGTTCCAGTCATAGACTATAAAACGGTTTCAGCCAATCAAAAAAAAAAAAAAAAGAATCCGCGTGAAGCCACGCCTGCAGTCACTAGCGTGAGATATTTAAAAAAAGTGTCATGAATTGGTCTAACAAGAAAGAAGGAAGGAAGAACCTTTGATGGTGCCAAAAAACATAAACAACAAGTAAATAAAAATAAATAGTTCGTCTGTGTGTTTTGGATGAGCGCGTGTTCTGACGATTTACTGTTGGTAATCTGATAGGTGGCATTATTTGAACCGATGAAGTCTGCGGCCACAGCAGGTTCCACGATTGTAGCTCTTGCTTTCTTTGGCGCATTGTATGTCGGAGCAAAAACAGTGATCTCTGTTGATGATGTACAGTCCGTACGTCTTGACCTGGATCTGTCCCATGTGGCCCGACGGGTGGACGAAAGGTTTCTCTCTGTGGCTATAGATGCGAGTTTAATCGCCGAGGAGAAGTTCATGAACCTACTGAAGTAAGTAACGTTAACTCTTCTTAAAGCGGACCTCAAATGAGTGAAGTTGTGATGTAATTTTAATAGGAGTGATGGTGTTTCTACAGTTCACCAAAGTTAAGAACCCTCGCCAAAGCCTTGATCCCAGCGTTTCTGCGATTTGGAGGTACCAAACAGGATTTTATGAAATTCAATCCACGCGGAAGATATTTTCAAGCGAGAGACAACAGCAGCAGCGCTGTTCTAGGTAACCTCTGTCACTTAGCTTCTCATCATGAGAAAGCTGACTGTGGTTTTTGTCATCTGACTTCAACAGCATGATTCTGGTTTTGCTTTAATGAGGGAACAATAAAATCATTCACATAAACACCCTGATCATACAATGCACCTACATTTATTTGGACACTTATACCTTTGTATTCATGAGAATGAAAACAATGACTCTCTCTCTCTCTCTCTCTCTCTTCCCCCCCCCCCCCCATATATATATATATATATATATATATATATATATTATAGATATATATAAAAAAATGTTTGCATTTATTTAATCAGCCACATCTACTGTTATTCTTACAGAAAAATTATGTGAGAGACTTGAATTGCCTCCATTGTTGGAAAATAGGTTAAAGCAAGAATGGGTCCTACAGTCAAAGACCTTACTTCAGGAAGAACTAGAGGGAAAATACAGAAAGACAAAATTCTCTGGTAAGTTAAATTTCACTTCTTTTAAATTATTATCCAATGGGGAATTTATCATGAGTTAGTACAGCAATTTCAGTTTTCAATTTTATTTATATAGCACATAAAAAAAACAGCCATGGTTGACCAAAGTGCTCAACAATATCAGAAAACACAAACAAAACAAACAAATAAACAATACAAACACAATACAAATGTCACAGAAATGAAAGCTAAGGAATACAGATGGGTCTTAAGCAACGAATCTCAGTAGTCCGAGCTGTTCTTATGTGAACAGGTAGACTATTCCAGACATTAGGAGCAGCCACTGAAATAGCTTGATCACCTTTATTTTTTAACCTGGATCTGGGAATGTCGAGGAGCATCTGATTGGACCAGCTTAGCACTTTGACAAGAGTGTGGACATGTTAAAGCTCTGATAAATAAGGTGGTGCCAATCCATTTTAATCTTAAAAACAAGCAATAAAATCTTAAAATCAATCCCCGAAATGGACAGGAAGCCAGTGGAGCAAGGCTAAAACTGGGGTAATGTGGTCAAGCTTTTTAGTCGCAGTTAGAAGACGAGCTGCTGCATTCTGGACTAACTGTAAGAGATGAAGAGATGACTGATCCAATCCAACATATAAAGAGTTACAGTAGTGTAGTCGAGATGCAATAGCAAAACAACATTCTTTCGCAACTATTTAAATTTGTTTTCAGATTTCAGATCTCGACAGTTATAAGTTCTGCTGACCCACATTTGTACGTGTCAGAAAATGTAAAGCTATATTTTTTGTAAATGTACTCAGATTTTCACTGATCACTATTGTGAATGGAAGAGTCAAGTGTCTGTGTTTCTCACAGAATATGCAGTCGATCTGCTATACGCTTTTGCGAACTGCTCTGGTTTGGACCTAATCTTCGGTTTGAATGCTTTGCTCCGAACCAGTGAAAACACATGGGACAGCACAAACGCAGAACTGCTGTTGAAGTACTGTGAGTCCAGACAGTATGCGATGTCCTGGGAACTGGGGAATGGTACGATTTGGGATATTTCGTTAGATTTTTGTACACATGCATCTGTTTTGAATTGCCTTACAATTTTTAGATGATTATCTGTTATTATTTAAGTTGATGCTTCAGCATTAAATCTGTTGATTTAGAACCCAACAGTTATGAGAAGAAAGCTGGAATCAGAGTGGATGGGTACCAGCTCGGTCAGGATTTTGTCCATTTGCATCAAATCCTTCAGCAATCTGCGGTCTACCACTCAACGGGACTATATGGACCAGATGTAGGTCAGCCACGAGATCACCGCAAATATTTGTTAACTGGGTAAGTGTCCAGAAAAAACAGTTCTTCAATTTTGTAATGGACTTTCAGAGATGCATCTTGTCTGCACCATCAGTCTTACTAATGTATTTGGGTATCGAAGAATGGTAACATGGTTGAACTTGTTCACTTTTATAGGTTTTTGGAGACTGGAGCCAAGGCCATAACTGCATGCACCTGGCATCAGTAAGTTATGATTTACTTCCTTTCACAAAAACAAATTAAATTGAAAAAATAAATATAAAATAAATTAAATTTACTTTGTATTGAACTTGTTCTTGTTTTTCTTCTTTACAGCTATTATGTGAATGGCCGAGACACGTCTTTAGAGGATTTCCTTGACCCTGAAGTGCTTGATACTCTCGGAACAAAAATTAAAGAGGTCCTCGAGGTACCAGAGTAATCCTGCGCAATACACGTATATTAAAATAGAAAGTCTTTTGTGGCAATCAGATTTATCACATTCAGCAGTGAGCAGTGTCAGATATAATAACTGAAATGAACATTCTGCCTTCAGATAGTTGAATCTGTTTCTCCGGGGAAGAAGGTCTGGCTAGGAGAGACGAGCTCGGCATACGGTGGAGGTGCTGTTGGCCTCTCCGACACATTTGTAGCTGGTTTCATGTAAGTAAAAAAAAAACACTTATGGATGAAAATTTGTCAGTAAATGAACACTTCCAGTGTGTTTAATGTGCAATCAAATCAGTTTAGAAAAATGCCAATGAAAATGAAAGAAATAGCAGGTTTGACCTAGGTTGTGATATACAAGTTTCCATAATTATTATACTTGTCCTTATTAAAAAATAATATGATTTACATTTAAGTAATTATAATTGAATGTGAATTCAACAGTTTAAATATAATAATAATTAAACTACCATTCAAACGTTTGGGATTAGTAGTTTTTTTATGTATAGTCTGCATTTATTTAATAAAAAAAATACCAGTAAACTAAAAACAGTAATATTGTGAAATATTATTACAATTTAAAATTACTGTTTTAATTTAATATATTATAAAATATAATTTATTATGGTGGAAAAGCTGAATTTTCAGCAGTTATTACTCCACTCTTCAGTGTCATATGATCTTTCAGAAATCATTCTAACATATTGATTTGGTCCTCAAGAAACATTTATTGTCAATGTTAAAAACAGTTGTGGTGCTCAATATTTTTGTGGAAAATATTGTCAGGATTCTTTGAATATGAAGTAGTTCCTTGAACTATAAATATTTGTAAAATGATAAATGTCTTTACTGTCACCTTTGATCAATGTAATGCATCCTTACTGAATGAAAGTATAAATTTATTGCAATATATTTATTTATTTATTATTATTATTATTATTATTATTTATAGATATTTAAATCTGTTTTGTTTATCAAAGGTGGCTGGACAAACTGGGACTTGCTGCCAAACTTGGTTTGGATGTCGTCATTAGACAGGTGTTGATTGGTTCTGGCACTTACCATTTAGTGGATGATAACCTAGATCCTCTTCCAGTAAGTGTTTCTTATGTGTTCGATCTTTGTTACATAACTTCTGGATCAGTCCAGGAACTTGGACCAGTCAGTCATCCTATTTTTAATTCTTTCTTTACATTACATTTTGTATTTTATGGTAGGATTATTGGCTATCATTGCTATACAAAAGGCTTGTTGGCCCAGAGGTTTTAAAAGCAGAAGTTAATATAAATTCAAGACCAATGAAACCAATACGGGTATACCTTCACTGCACCAACAGAAATAGGTACTTGTATTCTCTTGTTCACAATATTTTTTTTCTAAAGACATTGACTTTAACTTTTCATACGGTATCTTTTTATTCTTCAGCACTCATTATAGACCAGGTGCTGTGACCTTTTTTGCCTTAAACCTAAACAAAAATGAAATCACTATTATTCTGCCTGACCACATGGCCAACAGCACAATTGAAGAATTTGTGCTACAGTCATCTGAGGCTGGTGAACAGAGTCTTTATTCCAGGTAATGTCTCATGATCTCACAATGTTTGGACTGTACAATGCAATAATGTTTTTTTTGGAGTGACATGCTATACTAGACTTTACTATACTTTTATTACCTCATATTAATAGTAAGACTGCATTTAATAGTCAACATTTAATCATTTTATTAGGTAATTTATTAAAACTGTTTAAAATGAGTCAGAAATGTGGATGAAAGTGGTATAAAAGTGTAAAGAAATATGACCAGTTAAGATATACACTTTCCCTTATTTATTCATAAGCATTTTAACCTAAAATCTTGGAAGCTATAATACACATTATACATCAACTCTTGTAGTAACAACCTTGTAATTGTTCAATTCCACTTTTTGTCCATCTTCTAGGTCAGTCAAATTGAATGGACAAGTGCTGAGGATGGTTGATGACCGAACACTTCCTCCGCTGAAGGGACGTGAGCTGCCGCCTGGAGAACACATCAAGCTGCCTGGGTTCTCATTTGCATTCTATGTTCTGATTGAAGCACAAGCTCCGGTGTGCAAATGAGCTCTCATAAAGACTGCTTTTACTGGAGACTCAGGGACACAAAATGTGTGATAAAAAAAAAATTTGGCTGTGAGATTATTTTGTGTGAGGGAACTTCAAACTCAAAATAAAATGAACCAGTCTCTTAATATAAAATCAACATTTTCTATTTATGAAAATTCATATTTATTACAAGTATCAAGCTGTTGCCGCAAAGAACCTGTTTAATATTTCATGAACAACTTGCACTGGATTTAATCTATTTTACGTCTGTTAAAATAAACAGATTTTAATCATTGTACTCATTTGTCAGGAGATTTTATTTGACATGTTAAAATGATTGATTATTTTTCATGCAGATATGCAGCCCTCTGCGCTTGTATCAATCAAGCCTTTTGATTCTTAGTCATTTTCTGTCTGTGTGAGTCACATCCGTGTGTGTATTCAGCTAAATTTAGAGATATATCATAAACTGATGCATTCAAGAATCATAAGAGGTCTCCTTGCACTCGTTGCTCTTTGTGCATGATGATTGTAGCAGAGAGAGTATGTTAGAGGATTGAAACGTAGGATACTAAGTGAGAACACAGCTGGTATAAATACAGATAAATAGTCTTTGACTCTGGCTGCTTGTGTAATCTGTGAACAGATTTAGATTTTTTTAAATATATGGGAGGATTTTTAAAGCATGACAGGTTTTGTCATGTAAACATTTAACGTTAACATTGTAACTTTTTGAAAAAGCATGGCCTCATCTAAAATAAGCCATCAGTATATGGATTGGAAGTTATGACTGCAGTTTTATTTAACCAACCACCTGTTGGTTTGCTAATGGGGTTTTAAAATGGCTTTTGCATAGATTTCCAAAAATAGAAAGTCATTCAACATTTTATTTGCTCTTTGCCTAATTTGTGTCTTAAACTAATGGACAAACCCCTGCAGTGGGTTGTTTTCCTCACCGGGTGGCGATGTTAACCACTGTTGAGAGTCTGAATTGGCCAAGAATAATTTTGGAAGCCACATTACACATGTAAGATAGACCACAAGCATTATTAATTGTTGGTGATTTTCAGTGTTGTGAGGTTTTAGTTTGGGATAAATACTTAACCTACTTTTATGTGACATATACCCCAAAGGGTTGAACAGGTTCATTGCAAAAACCATAATCCAGCTTTGTTGAGATGAGAATTTTGGCACCAAGAGCTTGTAACACTCCAAAGAGAAAGGAAAATTTGAAATCGTATCATAAGACCCCTTTAATTAAGTCTTTGTCATATTTGTGGCTTTTCTCATATTTTTTTTTACTTTTTATCTCATAATTGTTTTCTCACCTAACTTTGAGTTATGTAGTAGGCTAATTATAACTGTCTTATAATTTTGACTTTTTGTCATAACTTTTGACTCAATTAATATTGTCATAATTTCTGTTATCATTTTATCCCTTTTTGTCATAACTATTTTTCTTATAACCCCTTTACCTAAATACACTGTTTCGGACACCCAAAGCCTAACACGATCCAAGCAGCTATCAATCCAAGTCCTTAGTCATCTTCAAGAAATGGCTGAAAACACATCACTTCCATCTACACCTGATCCTCAAACACTAACATTTCTTCTATTTCTATTCTATCTACTTGTGTTATTTTATTATTATTATTTATTCACCCTCTAACACCAGCACTCTCGATTCTATTTGTTCTACTTGTTTTCTTATGATTTATTATAAAAAATAAAATAACTTGACCATCTAACACTAGCTCTATTTCTATTTGATCCAATTTGTTTTTTTTTTAATCATATTTATATATATATATATATATATATAATCACAGTTTACGTGGCTCTCTCATGAATGAGCACAGTAAACTCTGCCGTGTATGTGCTAAGCTGAGCATGGCAGATGCTGAAGGGGTCATTGTTTGCAGTGACCCTTGATAATACGTGACTTGTGTGCGACGAGGAGAGCAAACTCTGGCAACCCTGGCTTGAGTGCCAGTCACACATCTTCTCCATCTCCCATGAGATATCCCACGGCCAGTGAACACAAGTCCTCACTCCAGCAGTGTGCTGTGTCCACAGAGCCCTCTCAGCTTCATTAAGAGGTGCCGTCTGGAAACTTAAGGGGATTTAGGGAGAGTCAGAGATGTAGGCTACCCCTTGGGCAACCCTGACTGAAGTATTTCTAATGACTCAGTGAACCAGGGGTTTTGAACTTTCTGATTCCAAGGGCACAAAGAATATGACATGCGTTTTCTCCTTTTTACTTTTATTTTTGTTAATTTAATTTTTCATCATTTAATTTATAAAAAAAAATAATAATAATCTGTAAATATGTTAATAAATCATAAAAATACGTAACATATGACACATAAACTTTGACAGCTCTTAATTCATTTTACACATATATTCTTTCTCAAATTGTTTGTTGACCCTCTTGCAGTTCAATTATGTGAAAACTTTCTACTCTTGATTTTTTTTTCTTCTTCATTTTTCTCCTAAGATTGTATTTCTTCTTCCATCGAGGTTTCAGAGATGGTACTCCTCCACATCAAGATTATATTGTGTGATACTGGGTCATTGATTTTTTTTTTGGCACTCAATAAAAATCTTTATGCTTTAGGCTCCCTCTAAACCTTGCTGCCATTCCATGGCTATACATGCGTTTCAGAGCTCAGGGGTTTCCAATAGATGCTTTAAAGTATAGGACTGACTTATTTTTATTTTTTACTATCAAACCATTATTCCTAAAAAAAAAATGTATGCATCATAAAGTATGTAAATACATGTATTCATTAATATGGCAGCATTCACATGCTATTATAGTAAACACATATTATAGCTAAACATCTCTGTCAAACTAATCTAAACTAATCTAAAAGCCCGTCGTAAATGAGGGCGGAGAAAACTCACTAGCGCCGCCCACACGCGGTCGGTTCAATAATCCAAGTAGTAATCGCCATCCAATCCGTCACTCCCCTCTAAACTTGAGGAAACCCGCAGGTTAATTTTGGGAAGGCTGCTGGAAAGTTTTTAGCAACTCGGTGTTGTTGTTCAATAAAATAATCTCTCTAAAATGAAGGACATGACTTCTGAAGCAACACAGGGAGGGAAGTCTTCGGCTTGATCTGCAACACAAAATGGACAGGACGCGCAGGTTCATTTTAGGAATAATAACAGGTACTGTCCACCATTGTTGGTTTATTCAACGCCTTTCACCGTGTTTTGTTCGTTTGCAACATCTATAGAACATTTTACGACACCGCAGATTGTAGAAGTACCCGTTTGCCAACTTTTCCGTCTTTTATTTACTTGCATTTATGAATGTGCTCGTGACATCAGCAGCGGGTGCGTCTTTACTTCAGTTGAGTGTCAGACTTCTTTTATAATACTATGAAAGTTTCTATTCTTAGCACTGGAAGCCAGTTTGGAACATTAGAAGGCACTCTATTGGTTAATCATAGAGGGAGGGATTTCAAAGGGTAACTACAATCAAAAGGCCTATATAACCCACTATAACATTTGCCTGGAATCCTGCAAAGCAATGTAATGCAGAGTTCTGGAGACGTGCATGTTGCCACCTGTGATTTCTTTGTTGTTTGCCCTCAGCTGTTGTCCTATGCAAATACTCCCAGGCTGAATGGAATACCACAAAGACACCAAGCGATCACCATGACAACAGCAACAACTGCACAGGTAAATAGCATTGTCACCCCTAGTGAGATAAGCAAACCCAGCCAAGCTTTAATATTTTCCATATATAGGCTATAAAAAAGCATAGTTTGAAGCAGTGGTGAAGTTTGACTACCAATGACTTGGAATACGTGAGATCTAATACTGTGTTTGCCCCTGTTGTGTTGTAAAAAAAAAAAAAAAAAAAGGGCTTCCGCGGGGCATGACATGAAAGTCTTGATAGCCTGACCACCTGCTGAAGAGATAAATAGAATATTAAATGAAAAGATTTTCTTATGGCATGAAACATTTTCACTGGTGTTATTTGATCACCACAGAATTCAGCCAAATGCATTTGCATACACTGAGAAAAATTCGGCTGTTGTGATTATAACAAAGCTTCTTAGACACTTTTAAGTCTTGTAATTGAATCTAAGAAGCGATAACGCTCCCAAGTTCAAGTTTAGCATCTCTGTATAGCAAATAATCCTGTCTGACTGAACTCGTATCTTGTTACATGTTGCCAGAGGTGGTAATTAGATCCTTTTCCATTCAATTTTTAGTTCATTCTGAAGTTAAAGCTCCAGTTTCAGTGATTATAGACCACAGTTTATCTTTTACAGTTAGCTTGTATAATGACATGCATAATATTGTAAATAGGTAAACAGACAACCCTGGTTTAGTTACTATGTATTATAAGGATCCACAATATATAGATATTATTTTATTTATCTCTGATGTTAGAGCTTTTTTTTAAAACATGTATTATATTGATCGATACAGGATCTTTATTGTGTATGTTCATATTTACCATCTTTGTCATTAGCTAACATTCACATGAAGTTTTTTTTTATAAACACAAACAGCTTTTATAACACTGGTAAATGTAATCTTTAACAAATCTCAAAGTGAATATATTTTTTTTCATGCAGTATTTTATATACAGCAATACATGCCTATATTCATCTTTTTAAATGACTGATTTTAGTTTTTGGTGTATTTTTTAATTTTATTTAGACAAAGTATAGAATATATAAATAGTTAAATTGTATATCAGCCTATAGCATGAACATAATTACTGGCCAGAATTTAGTATTTGTCAATTCCCACTGTATTTTACTTACCAGTCAACTAAATAGATTAATTTCATTAAACAAGGATGTTTTAAATTGATTAAGGCGAGACACTGCAGGTGAATAGGGCAAAAAAAATAACTAATAGTTATCACCTTACTTACCCAGTTGATTGATTACATTGATTATTGCAAACATTTTTTGTATTACAAGTTTTCACAAATGTTATGTTTAAATATGCAAATGAGGCATTATTTAATGAAATATGTGCTAATTTGCATAAATGTCTAGTACAAAAATCTGAACACTAGATGAAGTCAGTTTCAAATTTTTTGTTTAATTTTTTTGACATATTAGAGTCAAATGTTTTACAGAGGGAATTCTGGTTATCTTTTTTGTCACTCCATAATTCAGAAAATACTTTGAACAGCCAGAAAACTATATATTTTCACAATTTTGGGGGGAATAAAATGTTGTATATAATCAAGGAAAATATATATGAACAAATCCCTCTGTAAAAATCTTCAGAATATAGACAGGAATAAAAATGTCAAGTTTGGTGTGTGTAAGTGCTACTGAAGTGGAGATTTATGGCTTAGTGTTGAAGAAAAAACTCATTTTGAGAAAACGGCCTTTAAAAATATGTATTGTAATTGAAATCTATTGACACAAACAGATAAAGTGCTATAAAAGAAACACTTAACAGTGTCTTTTGGATGTTTTCCTTCCACTAGTTTGAAAAAGCACTTTATGAAAAACCAAAAAGCCCAAAATCTCAAAATTGACAGGTGCTTGAAAAAACACTGTTTTTGCCTGCAGTGTCTCACCTTAAGAGTGTCAGTGAAGTCTTTCGAGCTTTCTGTTCTTCCAAGAGTCTTGAAAAAAAAGTATCAATTCTTCCACAAATTATTAAGCAGCGACTGTTTTCAACATTGATTATAATAATAAGTGTTTCTTGAGCAGCAAATAATGATATCTGAAGGATCATAGGACAAAAAATTCAGCTTTGCCATCACTGGAATATATTATGAAAACAGAAAACAGTTATTTTGAATTGTAATAATACTTCACAATATTACTGTTTTTACGGTCAAATAAATCCAGCCTTGGGAAGAGTCTTTCAGAAACACTCAAAAATCGTATGCATATATAATGTGTGTAATCTATCAAATCTAGATTCAAATGATGAGCACAAATGGAGTGGGCATTTTTCTACGTGTCCAACAGAATACAAGCATTACTGTATCCATGGTGTTTGCAGATTTTTAAAGGAGCAGAACACTCCTTCATGCAGGTGAGACTTCGACCTGTCCATCTCTCAACCAGTCAGATATGAAAATGTTGATTTTTATTTATTTTACTTTTTATTTTTTTGCACAGATGTGAAGCAGGATATATTGGCTCTAGGTGTGACTATCTTGATCTTGATTACCATGTAGGAGAGCGAAGGAAAATTATCATCGGATGTGTGGTCGCAGGATTGATCTTTCTGATTCTGCTCATCATCTTCATATGTGTCTGTACACAGTGAGTGATGTTACGTTATTAATACTTTCATAGCCTAACAGAATCAATCTTCAGTGTGTTTAACCTTGAATGATTTTTTCCCTTGTCTTCTTGTCCCTTTTTTTTTACAGCAAACGATATAAACCATGTAGAAGAAAGAAGAGAAAAAAGCAAACAAGTGATGAAAATGAGAAGCTCGGTGCACTAAACACACGTGAAGCTTTAGCTGCTCCGTTTGACACATCTGACACACATGCTGTATGAAGTGAGTGTGTTCATTTCTTCTCTTGCTTCATTCAGTTTACGTTAAGTACATTGTGCAACGGGGCACTTACTATTCAGATTATTCAGCCAAACTCTCATATGATTCAGGACTCAGATTTTACATTGGATATCAAGTGGCAACCCAATACACTACCATAATTGTTTATCATACAACCCGAATTCCGGAAAAGTTGGGACGTTTTTTAAATTTTAATAAAATGAAAACTAAAGGAATTTCAAATCACATGAGCCAATATTTTATTCACCATAGAACATAGATAACGTAGCAAATGTTTAAACTGAGAAATTTTACACTTTTATCCACTTAATTAGCTCATTTAAAATTTAATGCCTGCTACAGGTCTCAAAAAAGTTGGCACGGGGGCAACAAATGGTTAAAAAAGCAAGCAGTTTTGAAAAGATTCAGCTGGGAGAACATCTAGTGATTAATTAAGTTAATTGATATCAGGTCTGTAACATGATTAGCTATAAAAGCTTTGTCTTAGAGAAGCAGAGTCTCTCAGAAGTAAAGATGGGCAGAGGCTGTCCAATCTGTGAAAGACTGCGTAAAAAAATTGTGGAAAACAATGTTCCTCAACGTCAAATTGCAAAGGCTTTGCAAATCTCATCATCTACAGTGCATAACATCATCAAAAGATTCAGAGAAACTGGAGAAATCTCTGTGCGTAAGGGACAAGGCCGGAGACCTTTATTGGATGCCCGTGGTCTTCGGGCTCTCAGACGACACTGCATCACTCATCGGCATGATTGTGTCAATGACATTACTAAATGGGCCCAGGAATACTTTCAGAAACCACTGTCGGTAAACACAATCCGCCGTGCCATCAGCAGATGCCAACTAAAGCTCTATCATGCAAAAAGGAAGCCATATGTGAACATGGTCCAGAAGCGCCGTCGTGTCCTGTGGGCCAAGGCTCATTTAAAATGGACTATTTCAAAGTGGAATAGTGTTTTATGGTCAGATGAGTCCAAATTTGACATTCTTGTTGGAAATCACGGACGCCGTGTCCTCCGGGCTAAAGAGGAGGGAGACCTTCCAGCATGTTATCAGCGTTCAGTTCAAAAGCCAGCATCTCTGATGGTATGGGGGTGCATAAGTGCATACGTTATGGGCAGCTTGCATGTTTTGGAAGGCTCTGTGAATGCTGAAAGGTATATAAAGGTTTTAGAGCAACATATGCTTCCCTCCAAACAACGTCTATTTCAAGGCCTTGTTTATTTCAGCAGGACAATGCAAAACCACATACTGCAGCTATAACAACAGCATGGCTTCGTCGTAGAAGAGTCCGGGTGCTAACCTGGCCTGCCTGCAGTCCAGATCTTTCACCTATAGAGAACATTTGGCGCATCATTAAACGAAAAATACGTCAAAGACGACCACGAACTCTTCAGCAGCTGGAAATCTATATAAGGCAAGAATGGGACCAAATTCCAACAGCAAAACTCCAGCAACTCATAGCCTCAATGCCCAGACGTCTTCAAACTGTTTTGAAAAGAAAAGGAGATGCTACACCATGGTAAACATGCCCCGTCCCAACTATTTTGAGACCTGTAGCAGAAATCAAAATTGAAATGAGCTCATTTTGTGCATAAAATTGTAAACTTCCTCAGTTTAAACATTTGCTATGTTATCTATGTTCTATTGTGAATAAATTATTGGCTCATGTGATTTGAAAGTCTTTTAGTTTTCATTTTATTAAAATTAAAAAAACGTCCCAACTTTTCCGGAATTCGGGTTGTACAAAACAAAATATCTTTAAAAATAGTTTCATGTGTTTTTTTTAGTGGTAAATGCCCTTTTCTAGGGCTGCACGATTAACCGAATGCAAAAAATTGCGATTGTCATGCAAATTTAGTCAGTAAAGCCGGTTCTGTGATAAGCAGTAAATCTCCATCACCTGCTTTCAGATGGAGCAGCATGTACTACACCGAGCCATAGTTCTCTGACAAGCTATGAAAAATCGCGTTCATAATCGTAGCTGGTTGCTTATCTTCTCTGTGAACCATGGATCCGTGTAGTAAATGCTGCTCCATCTGAGAGCACATGAAAATACCACATTTAATAACATGTTTTAACTCCTAATTCATTTTATAACATCAGTCCAGTGTTTTAAATAAATCCTTCTGTGAGATGATGTGGCTTCTTAAAATAGAGGCGCACAATATTTCATTGTATTCTAAGCAGTGATAATGTCGATTAGTATTTCATTATAGATATACTTTATTATGATAAATTATAATCATAAGAACTCAGATAAACCACATATTGCTGTAGTCATGAGTTTATTAGTCACGTTGAATCAATGTAAGTAGTTAAATCTTGTGTCAATTCTTGTCTATTTAATTTCGATTAATTATCAGCCCTAACCTTTTCTATTATTTCATGCAGTGTATGCAACCAATAATACACTGCATAAAATGCACTGTGGTCAGGACAAACCATATTTCTCTTTGTTCCAAGTGAACCTGTATTTAATAAAGTATGAGTCATATTTTCTTTTATCTTGCCTAGTTTTGTGTATGTTCTTTCTATATTTGCATCTGACAAAATTGGCTAGCCTTTATGTGGCAGTCTTTCCATACAGTACAAGGGCACTGACCTGTCATCCTCTAGCATTTTAGAAGCACACTGCTGGCTCTAGAAGGGAAAGTTTGGAAACAATAAGCAAAATGTCTGATGTGTGTGATTATTGTCACTGTTCAGAGCTTGTTTGCCAGGCAGTCAGATCAACTTTTAGCTCAAATAGATGGTTATAATGATCTTTTTCTTTCAGTGAAACAGTGAAGTGATCCTGCCAGTGACCTGATTGTGGTGTGAAAAGAAGTTGTCCTGCCGAGTGATGAAATCAGTGCTTTACAGTAATCCTGAGTGGACTTTAAATGAACTTTGAAGAAATGGTGTGTCAGGCAACCTTTGCCATTCTATGTGCTACCGTTTCCTCCATTCTTCATACAACAATTTATTTTCAGACATTTCCGAAGAAAAGTGGGAGATGATCTGAATGTATATGCCTTCAGAATGGCTGTAATGTGAAAGTGTATCATAATTCAAATAATTGATAGCTTGCAATATGCTGAATGCAAACAAAGCCGATTTATGTTGGTTTAAATATAGTCCTGTTTATATTGCATATGAAGCACAGAATATTGGGGGGGGGGGGGGTGCTATATTGGATTTGACTAAATAAGATATTAAGGTAAATAATAATTTGTTATATGATTCAACAGTTTAAGGAAGTACTTCTCCCGACATTAATGGACCAACATTTTCTCTTTTTTTATTAATTTATTTATTAACATGTACAAACAGAATGTTTTGTTTGGTGTATATGTTACAGATCTCGGGCAGTCGGGAAGACTGTAAGCAGTAATCAACTTGAGATTAAATGAGAGAGAGAGACAAGAATTAGTTGTTTCCTTAACGGTCCTCTTTGTTGTCTTTTAATACGGATACACATTTGTATTTCAGAGTAAGTAAGACACTTTGAATCACAAAATTATTCATAAACATGTTGGTAAAAAATAATACACACTGTATAGATCAAATAAACAATAAATAAATGATAGCAACCTTAACCGAATGTACAGAAATCCCCTAATTCTTACAACTGGCCTGAATTCAGGTAAGTATGTTATCTTAAGAAAACAACTTAAGTATTTCAGGTAAGTCATACATGAGTAAACTTTTCTATGACATACTGTAAGTGTCTTAAAATTATTAATAAAATAAATAATAACAAATTGTTTGAACATTAAAACATGTAAATTACAGTTTGGTATGACAATTAATTAATTTAACTAACCTTGAGATTAAATGAGAGAGAGAGACAAGAATTAGTTGTTTCCTTAACGGTCCTCTTTGTTGTCTAAGGATGCGCTGCAATCGTCATGGTAACTCTACTCTCTCAACTGTCACCCAGAGTTCAGAAAATGCAGCTGAACTACACAGTGCAAACTCATCATATATTTAAGTAATTAAAATAAAACTTATATACATACATGTAAATAGAAAGTAATGTGTAAAAATAAAAATGAAATATATATAAATAATTAAATTTGTGACCCAAACTATATGTAGGGTGGTCACATATATTTTGGGATGAAGGGAAGTCGTGGCCTAATGGTTAGAGAGTCGGACTCCCAATCGAAAGGTTGTGAGTTTGAGTCCTGGGCCGGCAGGAATTGTGGGTGGGGGGAGTGCATGTACAGTTCTCTCTCCACCTTCAATACCATGACTTAGGTGCCCTTGAGCAAGGCATCGAACCCCCAACTGCTCCCCGGGCGCCGCAGCGTAAATCGCTGCCCACTGCTCCGGGTGTGTGCTCACAGTGTATGTGTGTGTTCACTGCTCTGTGTGTGTGCACTTCGGATGGGTTAAATGCAGAGCACAAATTCTGAGTATGGGTCACCATACTTGGCTGAATGTCAAGTCACTTTTAAGTTGTGAAATTACCATTAGTGAGACTTTTTGTCTTTATTGATAGGTTTTTTTTTTTTTTGAGATTTAAAATATTTTAGATGTAGTTCAAATTCTATTTGCTTCATAACATAAAATGTCTTTTTGAACTTGCACATGGCAGTATTTTTATGACTGTAATGTTACACAAGAAACAATTTTCTGTAGGTCTTCCAGTTAGTAGTTGTTGTTTTTTTTTTTGTTTTTTTGTGGTATTGTAAATGCTTGCATTGTGTTCTGTAAACAATGTGAATATGGTACATAAACCGATCATTTCTTCACACCATGGTGGAAAATGCCAATGGAATGTGTAAGGGTGCTTAACTAGAATAAACTGTCCACCGATCATGTTTCCAGGAAATGTTCCATCTACTTTATTGTTTGTTTTTTGCCCTAGTTACAGCTGCCCTCAAAAACATCCAGCCAGTGGGATTATTTAACCTTTATCATTATAGATAAAGCTTTGAAGAGCCGTCTTGTCTTAAGAACTTTTATTACTCATATATGTTTGAATCCTCGGTGTGGTCTGATGCCAATAGAAACTGGCTGGTGTGAGCAGCACGGCCATAAATAGCTTAACTTTTTCTGATGTCAGGAGTTGGAGAATGACAGGAATCCAGCACCTCGGTGGGTTCTTGTGAGGCAGATGTTTTTCCATGATATTTTTAATGCTGTGTCAAATGTTTCATCAGAACATCACTTAACCAGACGACTGAATGCACTGATTTCAAACATGTTTTCTTGATATTTTTGGAAAGCTTTTAGATTTAAAAAGAGAAAAACACTCTAAAAAGAGATTTTATAGTAATTTTTGTTGCATGATGGAAAGGCTATGATAGATGAGAAGATCTTAGGCCCTTTTGAGGTTCCGTTCCTTCTATCATAGCAAAGATATGTGACGAATGTGTCCTTCAGCTGAATTTCCCCTGAACTAAAGTGGCAGGAAATAAAAGCAGAAGGTGTGTCTCACTCTTTCAGCAGGAGATAAGGTCTTCAGAAGCCATATGATATATACATTTGTGAGACAGTGAGCTTTGTGAGCAAATCACTTCATTGCATCAACTGATTCATTGACATACAGACAAAAAGTCTTATGAATAGCTTTCAGGCGAGGTAGATTTTTGGTGAATAATGACTTAAATTAAGCAACTGAATTGCTTCAGAAGACTTGAAATGTTGGTCACAAGGCATACGGACAGCTTTTAATGACATTTTTATTGTGCATTTTTGCCGTTTTTGCATGTCTTTCTCTACCAGAACTGGTACAATGCAATCATTTTGCACACCTAATTATCACTTTCATAATCATGGAACAGCTGTAAGTCCATCTGCTTTTTGTCAGAGAGCTGTGCGGAGCTTGACCAGCAGCATTGCACTAGCAGGTGGCTTTGTGTAACTGACCATGCATTGACCCAGCAGATTGGGATCCGGTCCATTTGGCAGACTTTAAATTGCATGGTCTAAACCTGGATCTTTATATTACTCTGAAGGTCTTTTGATTTTGACATGGTCTTAAAGGTGAATGATGTTTCATTCCTTCTCATGCTTCTACTGTGTAACAGTATATATATGGGAATGTCAGCATGACTCACCACACATTATATAAGGATAAAGAAGAGATCCGAGAGGAGGTGACTGCAATTCCCTACAATAACAAGTGACCAGTACAGTAATGGAGGGTTAAATTAAAAGGTCAGTGAATGTCAAGGTTATTTGATAGTGCTGTTATTTTTAGGCAATTATATGAAATGTATTAAATGGTGCGTGTTTGTTTATGATTTAATTTTAATTTACCAAAATGTACCAAACATGTATTAACCAAAAGGGCACAATAGGGTACTAACAAGCAGTGATGCTGTCTTGATTAAAAATACCAAATATTAAAAAGGAGCTATATATGAAGAAGCATTTGAAATATACATAATTTGATCATTTCTAAATATTGCAAGCTTATATAGCTGCACAGTTATGAGGTGTACAGCACTAGTGCTGCTTTTATTGCATTGTCATGGTGACAACTAAGATCAGAAATGCTGTTTATCTTCAGAGACAGACAAATAATCCTGTGTTCTTTCACAATAACTAATAATTTGACAATGTGCCATTTAATAATATATTTAGTCGGAAACAGAGAAAAAGAGGACATTTAAATTAGTGGCTCTTAACCGGGCCCTTCACAAACTTTAAATGTTGGAAAATGTAAATATTAAAATAATTGAATGTAAGTTAAATAGCTAAACGTCAAAGTGTACAGCATGTACTGATATTATGTTACTTGAATTAAAAAGTTGTTGAAACTTCTGGTTACACCACATTAATCAAAGTTAATTTTAATTTATTGACACTTCTAGTTTCTATAATAAAGGTTTTTAATCAAAAACAACTTTTACAGACATTTACAATTTATTGGTGCTTTAAAAAAATATCAAACATACAGAGATATGTGTGGGTTGTTGCAAATGATAAAAAAAATACTCTTTATTTAAACAAATATGTGCATGATAAACCAACCGTTATAAAAAACAAATTGTCACAGAATAGAAATGCTTTTGTTTGATTTGTCAAAGAACAGTTATCTCTAGCAGGGTAGCCATTTATTCAGAAAATTGCTAAGCACAGTGAACAAGGGGAATATGTTTTGTTTTGTGAACCATCAGTGAATATTTAAAGACATCCGTCACACTATCACTTAATTATGAAGATGTCGGCTGCAGAGATGACTGTATCTAAGCAGCTGGGGATGTATTTAGTTTGCTTCTCATAAAAGCATTTATAGCCATCATATTTACACAGAAGCTGGTTGCTGTGACAGTTTGCAGGCCCATATGCATTCACAATTCACATCAAGCTATACTTTTTCAGCCAAGGTAAGATTCGTTGTGGCTTTGATATTTTTTAGACGACTTTTTTTTTCTGAAAGCACAGACTGAGAATGAAATGTGTGTGTGTTTTTTTTGTCAGCTCTTTGTTGTCTGAAATTCACCTAACTGCACCCTGTTGTATATAGTAAAACCAAAATCAAAAAATCTGATTCATCTTTGTGCTGGTAAATGGTACAGTGGAAGGTGAACAGAACATGTGGAGCATCAGGGGACAAGTGGAAAATCACAATTTTAGATTAGGACATTGGACAATGTCTCAAAAACAAGACAGTCTGTTGAGCGAAAACACTGACTGCTCATATAAAGCTGTTTTTTAAAGGGGTCAAATTATATGATTTAAATGTTTCCTTTCTCTTTGAAGTGTTACAAGATCTTGGTGCGTAAAGAAGATCTGTAAAGTTGCAAAGACTAAACTCTCAAATCCAAAGAGATATATTTATTAAAATTAAAGGGTTAGTTCACCCAATAATCAAAATTATGTAATTAATAACCCTCATGTCGTTCCAAACCAGTGAGACCTCCATTTATCTTCGGAACACAGTTTAAGATATTTTAGATTTAGTCAGAGAGCTCTCAGTCCCTCCATTGAAACTGTGTGTGGTATACTGTCCGTGTCCAGAAAGGTAAGAAAAACATCATCAAAGTAGTTCATGTGACATCAGAGGGTCAGCATCGAAAATACATTTTGGTCTAAAAATAGCAAAAACTACGACTTTATTCAGCGTTGTCTTTGTAACAACGTTCTTTCGAGGGAAAAAGGAGGCGGGAACCGGCGGACAATCAAATCACTTTAATAATAACAGACAAATAGCGTGAGAGCCCCTCGTGGACGACTGCCGCGCACAAACAAAACCCAAAACATGAAATAAAACCCAGGCCCGGTCCTCTCTCGTCCTTCAATGTCGTCGCTCCCCTTTTGTATCCCTCCATCTCCTCCGTGGGACGCGAGACTGGTGAGTGTCCCAGGTGTCGTTCATTTCCAATCACTCCACCGGCCTCGCTCCGTTCCCACTGCTCTTGGCCCCGCCCCACTCGTCACAGTCTTCTCTTCCGTGTCTGTTGTAAGACAGTTCAAAACAAAGCAGTTTGTGATATCTGGTTCGCGAACGAATCATTCGATTTAACCGGATCTTTTTGAACCAGTTCACCAAATCGAACTGAATCGTTTTAAACGGTTCGCGTATCCAATACGCATCAATCCACAAATGACTTAAACTGTTAACTTTTTTAATGTGGCTGACACTCCCTCTGAGTTCAAACAAACCAATATCCCGGAATAATTCATTTACTCAAACAGTACACTGACTGAACTGCTCTGAAGAGAGAACTGAAGATGAACACAGAGCCGAACCAGATAATGAACAATAGACTGACTCGTTTTCAAGTCAAGAACCGGTTGCATCGGTTTTTGGATCACCAGTACTTCTTTCAGACAGTTCGATTCAATAAACCGGTTGAAGAAAATGGTTCACCGGTTCTTTTGCGCTTGACGTAATGGCGTCATTGGCTATGATAGAGCTGATCCATGCTGAGGAAATACATCAACTTCGCGCAGCAGAGGCCAGCCCGGGGTCGTCACATGTGATTGCTGCAAGTCCCCAACCGCATTTTCAGAAAAGCTGGGCATAGAGGAGCAACAATAATGTACATTATGTGGAAAATAATGTATTTTTTAACCTTAAACCGCATAAACACATTGCATTACACCAAATACAAAACACAACGTTCTTTTTAGCAACGTCATATGACCTCTTTAATACAAAAGTGTGTTTCACTAAGTATGTAATTGTTTGTGCTGCTCATGTCAACATAGACGTCATATGGTGCAATGTGAGATAGGTGTTGCTCATTATTCTTAATTGGTTTAGAAATCATGCTGACATTGTGTGAGGAAGAGCAACTGATTTGGCATCTAAAGCCCTATTCAGACAGTAATTGTTTCTCAGGGGGACGTAGCCTAAGTGATTTTCACCATTTACAGGGGGTAGTTGGTTATTTAATTGCCATCCAAATCCAGGATATTGGTGTTTTTCTCTCACAACCCCCGTAAAAAATCCCCGGCCGAATTATCTAGGCTATACTGTTTTTTGACAAACACCAAGGTCGTGTGGTAATTTATATGGATTATATATGATAAAAATATGCTTGGAATAATAAGAATACATTTTACATAAGTATTTTCAAATACATTTGACACAAAAAGAATACATTTGTAAATAAAATGAATTTTATTTATAGCAGACAATCATGTGACTGGCCACGTGAGCAGCACGATCCCGGGTATAGGATCACAGAATTCGATCCTCCACTGTGAATAAATCACCATCCGAATCCATGAGTTTTATCACTGAGGTAGTTTGTAAATGTATTTTTTACAGATGTCCATATAAGAAACAATTACCGTCCGAATCGGGCTTAAGTGAGACTTCCTGCATGGCACAGACACACACATTTTTGACATCCTTTTTTTATAGTTTAAATGTCAGTATGGCATCCATGAAAGTCATAGGGGAGATTGGAGTAAGTTGAGCCAGTGGATAAGTTGACCCACCGCCTGTATCTTGGCAACTGTGCACTTTTACTGTCATGTGATCTTGCATTAGGGAACAACCCATCATTTCTGCCAGACTGTGAAAAGGAGAAACAAATGGGAGGATTGGAATTTTTGTCCATTTTCCCTTATTTTGAGGACCACATAGGTTTATATATATATATATATATATATATATATATATATATATATATATATATATATATATATATATATATATATATATATATATATATATATATATATAATGGCACATCTTACCCCACTTCCCCCCATTTACTTTAAAAAAAGTGTAAATGTTTTATCATGAAATAAGTGTGATCATATGGTTGTTTGGCTTGAGGCACAGATCTATGAAGTGACTGCTGGAGTTTAAATTAATATTACCTTTGGCATCAAATACAAAGTTCTGTCATGAAACTCTTAATGGCATCATTATTCACATGTATCAGTAACCAGTTAGCCAATTAATTAAACATAGTGTGCATTCTAACTAAGCAAAAAGGACTTTATATAAACAACTTTTGTCTTTCAAACAAACAAGCATAGCCCCTCCCAGATTTAAAAATGAAGGCAAAAGTAATGTAACACACCATAAAAAGTAGCTAAGTAATGTAATTAGTTACCCTTTTAGGGAGTAACACAATGTTGTCATGCATTACTTTTAAAAGTAACTTGCCCCAACACTGCTCAATGCTTTACATAGGCAGCAACTCAGACAAATAACAGTTTGCTCATAAACATAAATTACAGTAGTATTTAGTAAGAGATATTTAGCTATTTTTTATATATATACTTTTCAGTATCCAGTAATTAAATATTTCTTTAGCTACTTTTTTTCACAGTGGTAAAGCCTCGGAATAGAATAGAATAGAATAGTCTTGACATCACATATTATGCCCTAAAATGCTTCTGCTGTAGGCAGCTCAATAGGTTTTGAAGCAGAGTACTTGTCATGGTTGCTTAGAAATGATGTGTGTGGTTACATAGCTCAAAAAAAAAAAACGAAGAAGAAGAAAGGGGACAAAGGAAACCAATACATAGAATGTTCTTCACAATAAGGAGCGACATTTTAAATCAAATCCCCAAGGAGTCACAAAATACTGCATTGCCTTCTCCTGTTTATGAAGAGTGTGACATTTAAATCTATAAGTGTGTTTGTTCTGAAGCTAAGTTAAAAACAAAAGCTATGATTGTCAATAATGACAAAAAACATGAAATTCTCATAGAGAATCAACACGGAATCATTTGGAAGACACATTATTGGGAATTCAATTGGGAATTGGGGTTTCATTTTAAATGGCCAAGCAGAGAACAAGGAATCAATTCCTTCATATTCATCCCAGCTACTACACTGCACGTGCAAATTATGTTCAAGCAGGAACAGCGCAAGGACACACAGAATAGCTGGTTTACAGATTATATGCATGACACTTCAGTTTTATACAGCACATAATATCTTGGTTATTGTGCTTCATGTAGGCTTTTATTATTATTATTATTATTATTTGTTTTAGTTATTTACACTGAAGGTAGTAAAACAAAGCAAAGAGTATGTTTTATAGAATATCAGTTTTATAGATATATATAGATACACTGTAGACCTTTTTTTTTCATTATGACAATGGCTTTTTTTGTCGGTCACATTGCCTTTTTATATGAAAAAATAGGCTGTATTTTTATATATAATAATGACTAATGCAAATTTGTGAGAGCTGATACCAAACAGACAATTTTGCAGTCAGCTGGAGATGAACATCTCTGCCAGTTTTGTAATTCAGAAAGAGTGTGTGGTTGACATTTACACATTCAGTCTGGGCTGTCTTGAAATTCATAAAGCAGTAAAGCAGAGTGCTCCAGGAGACCTGGGAAGCGGTTTGACTTTAACAAGCTGTAAACATCCCAGAATAAGCAACCAGGACATTTGTTTTGATCTGTTTAATTAGTCCAAACTAATCTTTATTTGGGCAGAGGACCTTGAGGCTTTATGTTCGTTTTATCCTCCTAGATCTTGCTCGCATATCTAACAGAGCTTTTTGATGAAAATACGCTGTATAATCAAACATTCCCCAGCAGCTGTAGAATTTCAGCAACAGTTCAGATTAGGTAACAAAGTCCTCAGCCTTTCTCATTCATATTTATTTTCCATTAAAAACTGCTCAGCTCCTCTGAATGATAGAAATGTCTTAGGAAAGATCTTAATTTGCAATTTTATGAAGAACCTTTCTGTGCATCTCATATTTGATGTGCAAGTAGGCTACTGACTACTATAAGGGAAACATTCACATAAGATAACGATTCACTTCATTACATTTCATAACTAGTTGAACAGAAACATCTACCTGATATATTCATCTGGAAGTTCAGTGTGTGAATAAAATCTTAACTGAACAGGAAAAGATGCCAAAGCATACTAATATACCTATGGTCTAATTTCTATATTTTATGTATATTCCAAATTAAAAATATATTATTTTTCTATTTTAATTTATTATACAAATGTTAAATTATTTAAACTGCTATTAAGAATCTTCGACAACAGTGATATAATGCAAAATAAGAATTGTAACTGATGTTTACGCGTTCGTTTTTTTTCTGCAGATTTTGATAATTGGTTAGAACTTTCATGCAACATTAGGACGGCTGTCTTGTGGCATTTACACTTAGCTGTGTTGGTGTGCGCTGTCCTAAAGACAGGACAGTAATTGGATGGTCTTAATTTGAGATGAACCTGCCTGTGACGCCATTACATTCTCCCCAGGATCAAAAAGAGTTCAACATCATTACCATTCTCTCTTCTTTATTAAATTATTAAAAGGTTACTCCACCCAAAAATAACATATATCGCTGTTATTAATTATTTGTGGACTGGATTGTGAACTTTGGAATCAGTTATTAGTAAGAATGAAGTAGCTCTTTTAACCACTCAGCTGAATTAAAGGGATACTCCTATCCTAAAATTAATATTGTCATTCCAAACCCATAAAAGCTCTGTTCATCCTCGGAACACAATTTAAGATATATATGGATGAAAACCCAGAGACTTGAGACTGTCCCATAGATTGCCAAGTAAATAACAGTGTCAAGGTCCGTAAAGGGAATGAAAAGTCCTCGTCAGAATACTCCATCTGCCATCACACGTGCAATCTGGGTTATATGATGCGACGGGAACACTTTTTGTAAGCGCAGAAAACCATAATAATGACTTTATTCAATAATTCCTTTGTCAATGGTGTCTTCTGTGTCACTCCATATCACTGTGCTGCATTTGCTCTACTGTGTCCTCCACGCCACATTTTTAACATTTTAAATATTGTAAAAAGGTAATAGTCCATGCACATATGCATACATTGACATGCATATATCCACACATATGGAAA
Source organism: Carassius carassius (assembly GCF_963082965.1). Lineage (NCBI taxonomy): Eukaryota > Metazoa > Chordata > Actinopteri > Cypriniformes > Cyprinidae > Carassius > Carassius carassius. The sequence continues at coordinate 9,608,250 of NC_081801.1, forward strand.
GAATGAAAACAGGTCAGAATAGAACAAATACCTCCTAATCAAGCAGATCTATTGCCAAGAGATATGTAATGCAGCTGCTCCAAAGAGCCATGTGAACTGCATGTATAACTATCTATGTGTGCCTGGACTACCATGCCGAGCAGCTTAACACTGCTGGCTCATGGTTATGTGTGTCTTGGCTTCCATGCCAAGACTCTGAAAAGGTAACCCAGATATTTTCTTGTAATTAAAATGTAATTGGTTACTAGTTATTTGAAAAAGAAACCTAATTACTTAACTCATGTTACTTGTAATATGTCACCCCCAACACTTATTATGAGGGTACAAGATTAGGATGCTTCCTATGTAGGCAGTTTACTATATTTTGGAACAGCGCTTATGTCAAAAAGAAAACATTTCTCATTGGAGCAAGCATTGTACTACTGGCAAAGAAATGCTTTTTTGTACTGAATATACTGTATTTAAGTTGAAGGTGAAAATTGAGACAGTATGATTTCCGATGTCTAATTTAATTTTGAAAAGAACGAGAATCTTGTGAAGCAATTCCTTCTATCCACAAAACATCAGGGATGTCAAACATAAATAGATACCGTATTTTCCGGACTATAAGTCGCACTTTTTTCATAGTTTGGCTAGTCCTGCAACTTATAGTCAGGTGCGACTTATTTATCAAAATTAATTTGACATGAACCAAGAGAAATGAACTAAGAGACATGAACCAAGAGAAAACATTACCGTCTACAGCCGCGAGAGGGCGCTCTATGCTGCTCAGTGCTCCTGTAGTCTACACTGAAAACATAGAGCGTCCTCTCGCGGCTGTAGACGGTAATGTTTTCTCTTGGTTCTTGGGTCTAAATAAATGAGACTTATAGTCCAGTGCGACTTATATATGTTTTTTTTCTCATCATGACGTATTTTTGGACTGATGCGACTTACTGTAGCTCAATTGGTAGAGCACTGCCTTATCAAGCGCAAGGTTGGGGGTTCGATTCCCCGGGAACACATAATATGATATGTAAAAATTGATAGCCTGAATGCACTGTAAGTCGCTTTGGATAAAAGCGTCTGCTAAATTCATAATTTTTTTATACTCAGGTGCGACTTAAATTTAAAGTGCTGAGTTATAAGAAATTATAAGCAAAACTATGTCTTCTCAGTGACAATAAGGTTGATTTTAATTGCTTTGACACTGCTGGATGACAATGAATCCAGTGTCTTCTGACAATGAATTCAAAATGACTCTGCAAATTTAGTGTCATGTTGTTTTGGCTGTGTATATTTGAAACTTTATACCTGTATTCTGCTCATCTCAAGCAAGCCTTTTGTGTCACTGTGAATTTGTTCCTACAGTCAACAAGTGTGTGGTCTCACGGTCTGGTCGAATCATCATCATAGGTGCGTTGTATTTGACAGTAAGTGGACTGCGAAGTGGACTTTACACGGTATTAGGCAATCTTAAGTGAGATTCCAATTCCAAAGGGAGTAGACATGTTTAGTTTGAAGGGCACTGCGAATGGCATAGGCAATAAGGGAACATCAATACAACAATTCACAGGAAGTGGAGAGGGAAAATCACCTAACTGTCATTGCACACTGTGTCACCAGTCAGAACTAATGATAAAGCAGAGCCGTTTTAAAGAATGGAGGGTTGCAATAAATGTTGTTATTATTATTCAAATTACAATATTTATGAATGGTTATGGCAGAATGTTAGGTTTGCATATTGTATGAAGAGGTGAAACTAATTAAAACCGGCAATAAACAGCTTAGGCTCTGCTATTTTTTATTTTACTTTATTTAGGCCTACCTCAGGAGAGTTACAATGAGGCTGCACATATGAAAGAAAGCGCATGAGATGAAACCACTACAATCCCTAAACATCAATTTCAACTATATTTCTTTGATACCTAATTGTGTATTTATTTAATTTTGAAAGTTATATCTGTGTGACCCCATCATTGCCTTTCTCTGATGACATTCCAGAGTGTTCCAAATAAGTGATTATTGTCAGCGAAGTCCACTTCAACGAATATCCTATACTTAGGCAGTGAACACTGCATAGGGACCCTGTCAATAGGAACTCACCTCTAGTGTGTGCCTTCAGAGGATTGTAAAGCTGCCTTCATGACATGACAAAACAGAGCTGAGCTATGTGCTTCTATGGCAACGCTATCAATGCCAAAGCCTTCGCATGCTCCAACTTGTAAGCTCTGAATGTCCTGAGAGTTACGAATTGGACCACGTCAAGTCAAGTCACCTTTATTTATATAGCGCTTTAAACAAAATACATTGCGTCAAAGCAACTGAACAACATTCATTAGGAAAACAGTATGTCAATAATGCAAAATGATAGTTAAAGGCAGTTCATCATTGAATTCAGTGATGTCATCTCTGTTCAGTTTAAATAGTGTCTGTGCATTTATTTGCAATCAAGTCAACAATATCGCTGTAGATGAAGTGACCCCAACTAAGCAAGCCAGAGGTGACAGCGGCAAGGAACCGAAACTCCATCTGTGACAGAATGGAGAAAAAAACCTTGGGAGAAACCAGGCTCAGTTGGGGGGCCAGTTCTCCTCTGACCAGACGAAACCAGTAGTTCAATTCCAGGCTGCAGCAAAGTCAGATTGTGCAGAAGAATCGTTTGTTTCCTGTGGTCTTGTCCTGGTGGTCCTCTGAGACAAGGTCTTTACAGGGGATCTGTATCTGGGGTTCTAGTTGTCCTGGTCTCCGCTGTCTTTCAGGGCTGTAGAGGTTCCTTCTAGGTGCTGATCCACCATCTGGTCTGGATACGTACTGGATCCGGGTGACTGCAGTGACCCTCTGATCTGGATACAGACTGGATCTGGTGGCTACGGTGACCTCGGAATAAGAGAGAAACAGACTAATATTAGCATAGATGCCATTCTTCTAATGATGTAGCAAGTACATCGGGTGTTATGGGAAGTGTTCCCGGTTCCGGTTTACCTAATTAATGCAGTCTAAAAATCCTTTAACGGATTTGGATATTAAAAGCATATTAGTATGTTATGTGTAAGCCAGGTTAAAGAGATGGGTCTTTAATCTAGATTTAAACTGCAAGAGTGTGTCTGCCTCCCGAACAATGTTAGGTAGGTTTTTCCAGAGTTTAGGCGCCAAATAGGAAAAGGATCTGCCGCCCGCAGTTGATTTTGATATTCTAGGTATTATCAAATTGCCTGAGTTTTGAGAACGTAGCGGACATAGAGGATTATAATGTAAAAGGAGCTCATTCAAATACTGAGGTGCTAAACCATTCAGGGCTTTATAAGTAATAAGCACTATTTTAAAATCTGTACGATTTTTGATAGGGAGCCAGTGCAGTGTTGACAGGACCGGGCTAATATGTTCATACTTCCTGGTTCTAGTAAGAACTCTTGCTGCTGCATTTTGGACTAGCTGTAGTTTGTTTACTAAGCGTGCAGAACAACCACCCAATAAAGCATTACAATAGTCTAACCTTGAGGTCATAAATGCATGGATTAACATTTCTGCATTTGACATTGAGATATAATTTAGATATATTTTTGAAATAGAAAAATGCAGTTTTACAAATGCTAGAAACGTGGCTTTCTAAGGAAAAATTGCGATCAAATAGCACACCTAGGTTCCTAACAGATGACGAAGAATTGACAGAGCAGCCATCAAGTCTTAGACAGTGTTCTAGGTTATTACATGCAGAGTTTTTAGGTCCTATAATTAACACCCCTGTTTTTTCAGAATTTAGAAGTAAGAAATTACTCGTCATCCAGTTTTTTATATCGACTATGCATTGCATTAGTTTTTTAAATTGGTGTGTTTCACCGGGCCACGAAGAAATATAAAGCTGAGTATCATCAGCATAACAGTGAAAGCTAACACCATGTTTCCTGATGATATCTCCCAAGGGTAACATATAAAGCGTGAAGAGTAGCGGCCCTAGTACTGAGCCTTGAGGTACTCCATACTGCACTTGTGATCGATATGATGCATCTTCATTCACTGCTACGAACTGATGGCGGTCATATAAGTATGATTTAAACCATGTTAATGCACTTCCATTAATGCCAACAAAGTGTTCAAGTCTATGCAAAAGAATGTTGTGTTCAATTGTGTCAAACGCATCACTAAGATCCAATAAAACTAACACAGAGATACAACCACGATCAGATGATAAGAGCAGATCATTTGTAACAGTTGTTACAGTTGTACCACCTGACCGTTAAGCCACGTTGTAGCTGTAGCTGTACTCAATCCAAAAATTTTAATTATGTCATTAATGACTCACCCTCATGTCGTTCCAACGACATGAGGGTAAGTCATTAATGACATAATTTTCATTTTTTGTTGATCTAACCCTTTAAGTCTAGGTTGAAACTGTCTTCATGTCTGTGGTCTCTTATGGTTTTAAAATAAATTAAGATTTGAAATTCGTTTGTGTCCCAGGCCTAAATTATTCAAAACATCTTTAGAAATGTAATTCCTGAAACTCTCATTGTATTTTCAATATCATGTGCTGTATATCTTCTCCCTCCACTACTTGAACTGATTAAATGAACTGATATGTTGTGCAAAACTGCTATTGTGTGAAAGGCCATGAAGTCAGCTCATAAATAAACTCATGCATGGATGTAGAGCAGTATTGGAAAATTAATTTAGGCTACAGCAAGTCTCCAAACATTTTCCTGTCAGTATCATTTATTTATGGAATACTGAACGTGGCTGTTTTCAAGCAATGTTTTAAATTTGATCCCATTTATCACTTATTTAGCATATTTTCAATGATTCATTTCTGACTGCAATATTTGCAAAATGTATAAAGGCATAACACATTTTGAGGGAACAATCTGTTATTTTGGTAGCCGAAAATGAAATACAAAGTGATTTAGAAAGATTAAATAAAATAGAAATTATTTAATAAAAAGGCATATCATCCATTTTACATTTCATGTGCATACTAATTTGGTTTGAAATGGAGTGTTCATAAATCATTATTGTCTACCAAATAGTTGCATTTATGCTTCAGCAGACCAGCAGACCGCAAAAACAGTCCCGAATTTGTCTCTTTTTCTCTTGTCTTTTGTTTTCTAAACAAATAAAAATTTAAAAAAGTTTAGTTTTATTTATAGTTATAAATCCTGAACCAATCAAATAAAAATGGATGAAAGTTGAAAAGCCTAACCCAATCACACAATGGTCACAAAAAATTTACATTATCTTTATTTTATTCTTTTATCAGTAACTTTGTCAGTTACACAATTTATATTATTGAAATGTATACGTCTTTAAAAGAGATCATTAAAACTACAACAACCACAATCCTGTGCATACGTCATAAACGCGCGCCGGTCCGCTACTTTCGAAGTTCAACATTTAAAAGGTATGTAGTGTTTACTTTGTATCAAAGTCGTGTCTCGTAGTGTTTTATCTTATGTTGTTTGCTCAGAGGTGTTTTGGACAGAAAACATAGATAAAGAACTGTTGTTATTTAGTGCTATATTAGTTTTATAATACGTTTGAAATTGACAGCTGGAGTGAACTGTGACCCAAATAACAAGATCATTTGTTTGTGGTGCTTTATTAATATTTTTTTTTTTCTCCGAGCATCGCATATTGTGTCATTATAAAGTAGATAGGCCTACATGTTTCAGTGTGTTTCCTCCACTCCTACACAGTATAATATTTTTAAAGTATTTATTTCACGTGTTTATTTATGAACAGAATACATTATGGCTCTGGCAGGAGTGCGTGTAATAGAGCTCGCGGGACTGGCCCCTGCACCCTTCTGCGGGATGATACTGGCGGACTTCGGTGCAAGAGTGATCCGGGTAGATCGGACGAAGGGGACAATGACTGTAGATACTCAGGCAAGAGGCAAACGATCAGTGGCCTTGAATCTGAAGAATCCCAAAGGTGTGGCTGTTTTCAGAAGACTGTGTGTCCAGTCAGATGTGCTTCTGGAGCCCTATCGTAAAGGTCAATGTCTTAATTAAAAGAAGGAAACATGACTCCACTTTCACATGGTTAATTCTTATAATGTTCTACATATGTCGACAGAGCATCTTCCAGTTAATCAACTTCTAGCAAACCAACGTTCTTCCATTTTAATGCAAGATTGTACAGCATGTTGTAGCACAATTAGTTCTTTTTGTTTCCGAATTAATTACTCTTTGTTTTTTAAACCATTAACCTCTGGCCATATTGTTTATTTTGTCTAAATACATTCACTTGCTTTAATGAAAGCATTGTTGATTAACGTAAATAAATAAATAAATAAAAATGTCCCTGACTTAAATTTACAATTGCGATTTCTTTCCTGATTTTACATCCAAGCACGAATTATTAGCTACCTTTTAACCTCTGGTCTTCTAAATTCAAATTTATTTACCTGCAAGGCTTTTTTCTTTTCATGCTTCGATGTTATATCTCTCTCCGGTATAATTAAGGTGTTATGGAGAAGATGGGATTAGGTCCTGCAGATTTACTAAAAGAGAACCCGCGCCTGATCTATGCACGACTCACAGGCTACGGTCAGAGCGGATCCTACGCCAAGGCTGCCGGCCATGATATCAACTATCTGGCCATGTCAGGTAAACACCAGTGTTAAACCGCTACAGAGGAGCCTGACTAGTAAGCTTTCCCCAGACTGCCTTTAGGCGCAGTGGTTGTAAAACAGAGAAGATTAGAGTCATGTGAAGTTCAAAATATCTTTGGTGGAAAACTTTTCTTCCACTTTTTATACAAACAGAGTCAGTGTGTCCTCCACACTAAGACATGACTGTGAACCAGCCCTTCTCAGATTGCATGCAGACTGAAGCCATGTGGACCAGTGTGGGTCTGTGATGTTATTAATTAAAATAATTTCAATGCAAATTAAGCTGTGTTGATCTTTGATCATGAGAGGATTTTTAAATTATTTTTCTTTTTGAATATTTTATGATTTACACATAGCTCCAGAGGCGCCAAGTCCATTCAAATGTGCCCTCTCAGATTTTTGAGCCAAATAAATTTTGAATGCAGCTTCCTAAAAGACTTCCAAAAAATTACATTTGATAATAACGTTCTACAATTTGTAGGTACATTATTAACAGTGCCCCAAAACTGTCGTCTTTAAGGGAATTTCTGAGGGTTTTTTTTGCTAAAAAAAGATCAGTTGGCCTGGTTGGAGTTTTTGCATACGCATGCATGATGGGTACTCAGTCCAAACTTTTACTGAATATCTATTTTTAGCATATTGTGTAACTGACTGCTGCTGATCAACCAATAAGATAAGGTGCAGTTTTAGCCTAGAGGCGTCCAGTGCTAATATTTTAAATTAATTTGTTTCTGTTAGCCGCAGAATATGTGGAAGCCTGAAAAGATGCAGGAATTACAGGCCTAATGAGTACACTATATATTCAGGCATTGCGAGAGAAAATGCATTAATAATGTATGTTTCCACTTTGAAATCATCATTTTAATCTGAATACAATGCAGTCATTATTACAATAAAAGCTTTATAAATAATAATAGTTAGTGTATACTGAAAATTCATTTTAAGCTGCTTTGGATACAAAATATCCATAAAATAAAGCCATACTGTGCATCAGTGTTGCTTTCATGCAAAAAGACGATACCTGATTTTGAACCATTGATGTGTCAAATAACAGTTTTATTGGTGTCAAGGAACCTTGCCAGACTATAACTGTGAACTACTGTACATTGCCATGGTTCTGTTGCGTTCTTTTCATTCAGGTGCTGTCAATAGTTTGTGAAGGTCAAGTCTGGCCCAACGTTTGGCCCTTTTTTGAGCCCTTTGTTGTCTATTTGCTGTGACATTATGTTTGCAAACAGTACAATGCACATTTGTTACCTTATTATCAGTAAGTCTATGTGTGTTAAATCTGAATTATTTAATGCTTTCCTTTGTGATAATTGTTTTATTTTTGTTCATCCGCTACACTATTCTTAACACCACTGAACAGAAGCACAGAGGTTGTGCTCTAATGATCGCATGTGAGGCAGTTGGCATAATTGGTGATATTTTTAGCTGACCTTTAACTGTAATTTAAAAATAACTGTTACAGTAATTATTCAGCTATTCTTCATTATACAGTTCTCAACATGTCTATATCCTTCTCTGTCTGTAATAGGGTTACTGTCCATGCTGGGCCGCAGCTCAGAGAAACCCTACGCTCCACTGAATTTGGTGGCAGACTTTGCTGGAGGAGGTCTCACGTGTGCTTTTGGGATTGTGTTGGCTCTCCTGGAAAGGAGCAGGTCAGGACAAGGCCAGATCATTGATGCCAGCATGGTAAGATACAGCACTTCGTCTTAAAATGGGTTTCTGCTTACAAATTTTTATTAACTTTTCTTTGAAATACCAATAGAACAATTTCCTGTTTCCTACAGACTCTTTTGGGCTGGTAAAGCTAAAGTTAAAGAGTTACAGGAAAAAGGAGGAATTGTGCTGACTTGCTTTAATTCCCTACCATCAAAGTTTTATCCTACTGAGGGTGTTGTGAAATTGTTTTCTCCCCACAGTGCTAAAAAAAACGTTTTGAGCAAGCACTGCATTGAATAAGGGAATTATAAGCCTTGTTTATCTCAATAAGATCACCCCATGTTCTGACCAGCCTGTCAATAGTTTTCTGCAATCTGGATTTTCCAATAATTGCTCGGTTTTTTCCTTTCAAGTTGCTTATATTGGCAAAATCTATTTTCATTCCCACAGCTATTTGTGAGTACTGTTAGAATGGTTATTTTCCATGTAAGGATTACCCAGTAGGTAAGGAAAAGCTAATATCATAGTCTTGCCTGTCCATTGGGTCCTTGAGAAACTAAACGTGCCTCCAAATCAGTGTACTGTAATTCATTTTGAAAAAAAATCAAGAAACTAAATTGTTTATCTAGGTATTCACTGATAATATGCGTTTGAATTTGGACTTGAAATATTCGGCTGCAAGGCTCATCATTAATGCTCGCTAACCAATAAAGTATAATAACTAAGGAGTAGGTCGCTTAACCATGAGAAATTACAATCTTGATGTTATTTTACAGCTCACTGAGATTCTCATACTGCATTCCCTATATTTGTAATACTTTGTAATATATATATATATATATATATATATATATATATATATATATATATATATACATGCATACATACATGCATACATATGTTATGACATGAAAATGAGCAAGCAGTGGGAAAAAAATTAAATGCAAGTTAATTTATATAGCACTTTCTACAATATTGATATAAAGCAGCAAATCACAGAAAATGCTTGTTTCAGTGTTACATTTAGGACGTATTCTGTATTAGAAAATATCAAAGCAATATTCATACGGAAGTAATATATAGTATAAGACATTTTATGTGGTTAAAAAGTCATTTATTCAGTTAAGCAGATGCAACATGTTTGGCAGCAATTACAACCATAGTTGGCATCAATCTGAAGTATTTGCAGGGTGACTTAACATTTAAGTTGTATTTGATTATAATTAATTAAGTGAGTAATTCATTTAGGTTTTTCTGGTGAATCATTTAGCACACATAAAGGGTTGTTAAAACCGCTAGGGTCTAGTTCACACTTGCGGCATTAAATCTCTGTGCTAACCCTGTTGGTGTTTGTTGAAGCAGTTGGGGAAAAAAGCAGTTTAAGGTTTGTTGGCACAATGTTCACACTACACTGGGTTCAGCTGAAAAATAATGGCGTTTAGCAATTGCTATTCTGCTTCTGTTAATTAAACATGACATTATGACATTATATGTGCATTTTTATGCATTAGAAAACCTCAACCAGACAGTGGAGCTCTAATTCAACTGAGGTTATGTAGTTTGTTCTAACACAGTCTGATCTCCGCCACTTTAAACCCTTAAGGAAATAAGCTGTGGTAAACATAAAACTTAATATGTGACCATTCAATATTTAAGCTCCTCTCACATCAGCAATTCAGACCTGGAGCAGAGCTGCAGTGCTAGTGGAGAGTTTCTCCTGATAGCCGCGTGTGCGCCAAGCTAATGTTAGTGATTGTAATGATGATTGTAGTGCAAATGAACTCTGCAATTATTCACAGTGGTGTATTCAAAAGCTGCTGCAACTGTGATGGATATGTAACTATTGCTGCTTAAAGTATATACTGTATATATATTATTATTTTTACTTATTTTTACTGTAAATACATGTGCATGTGTGTTTATGGATGGTTGTATGTATTATAAACATATTGGTCTTTTATTTATTTATTTTAGTGTATGTTGAAATAGGATGTATAATGACAATAAAGATTCTAATGTCAGTGTGGGCAGGAGCTGTGAAAATGATGATTAGATGTTTGTCTGTTAGGCAGTAAAGATATCTGAAGCACGTTCCTGTGAGAGTCACCTTGCCACTCTTTGATAACATGTGGTTTGATACTGACAGCCGCTTTTAGCAATGTCAGTGTTATTAACACGCAAGGCGGCACATTGCTTTTATTATAAACTGCAAACGTTATGCTTTATGCAAAGTTTTTCATTTAAATGCTTATTGGAAATTTAAAAGGCGGCCTGGGTGTTTCATTAGCTATTCATTTGTTTTGGGGTTATGTTACTATGTTTCAGTTTATATCCTAAATAGTGTTTGACCACTGTCATCTTCACATTGACATCCAAATAAGTCATAGGCAACAAGTGAGTTAACACACTTTACATTAACTCATTATTTTTCAGAGCTATAGAGCTAAATATTCTACTTTGCTCCACATGTCTTTCTCTGACCAAAATGAAAGGTGGAAGTGTGAGGGGAAAAAAAAAAAAAAACCCGGAAAAAAAATGTGAACACTCATTCAGTATTAGGCCAAGCGACTAGCGGGAGAGTGACTTCTTTGTGGTCAGGCCAATCATGGGCTCAAATAGAAACCCAGATTGTCAAAGTCTCTTTGAAGGCTGGGTTCACTGGGGATTATATGAAGTATATCCACATTAAAGTTAATTTGGCAAGGTCACAGTCTTTGAAATGCATATATATTTATTTTTATGCATGAGTCTGGAGGATTTGACCCACAAACATTTCTTTTCATGTGTGAAAATGTTTCTGGAACACTTGCTACAGACCCTTTAACCTCAGGCTTGATGCCAAATTTATCATTCAGAAAAGATTAAGTTCAAGATCTAAGTGCTGTTATTCTTTAAAGGGGTCATATTATACATATTTGACATAAGTCTACTCGTGCTAGTAAGTTTATTTGTGTGAGATAGTCATATTCTAGATTTCATTGCCAGTTTCACTCTTTCTCTGAAATAAACAGCCTGTTTTTTATTTAATTCTTTATTGTTTTGTGAAATGTCCCCATTGCATTTGAAATTATAAACAATATGTATTGCTTTCTGTGCAGCTGCCTTTGAGAGTTTATTGTTGTTTCAAATATAGTTTTTACCTTACCCTTCTTTTAATACCAGCCTTTTGTGAAGACTACAGTATTAATATACCATACAAACTCTTTAAATCACACTAAAAAGATCAGGGACCTTGTTAAAAATAAATGCTATCAATTTTTTATCAGCAAGGATGGTCATGTATTTAATAAATTCTGCATATCGCTGCAAAAGTAACTAAATTTTTTATATTTATTATCAATTAATGCTTTTTGTGGACTGAGGATGAAATATGTGAGGGTTACATTATGTTTTCATATGGACATCAAGCTTTATTATGTATAAAAGATAAAAGACATTTTGATTACTCATGATATGGTTGCTTTCTAGTCCTGCTGTGCCCTGGATGTAGAAATTCAACTACTGACAAACCTCTACAGAAATGAAGGTTGTGTTTTACTGTGGTGTGCTTAAATTACAAAGATGCTTAAATCTTCCCCTGTCGTACCACATTTCTATCTTGTTCATTGCATTCATGTATGTAAGTTAACTATATGTGATTATCTGCACCATGTGCTTCATATGAAGTTATTGTAAACTGAATCTGATGAACATGTATAACAACTACAGTTTTAATAAAACTCTGTTTTATGTGCAGGTGGAAGGTGCAGCATATGTCGGCTCCTTCATGTGGAAGTCCCGTAGCCTCGGCCTGTGGAATCGTCCTCGTGGGGAAAACATGCTGGATAGTGGCGCTCCATTCTATGATACGTACCGTACGTCTGATGGAAAGTATATGGCAGTGGGAGCGATTGAACCTCAGTTCTATCAACAGCTTATTAAAGGTCTGTGCATTATATTTCTTCTTAATATATTCCTGTATGTCATCTTCTGAATACGGTGGATGTTCTCATTGTGTGAACGGTGATATGAATGCTTGCTGTCTTCTTCAGGATAGTTTTCAGATGTAATATATTATGTAATATAATATATATATATTATAAATTGTAAAAATATAATATATATATGTGTGTGTGTATATATATATATATATATATATATATATATATATATATATATATATATATATATATATATATATATATATATATATATATATATATATATATATATATATATTTTTTTTTAAATTGTAAAAATATCATATATTAAAAAAAATAATATATATATTTCTTTTTTTTTCTTATTTCTATAGATTTTTTTTTCTTTTATAATTTTTGGTATTATTTTCTTGATCTTTTTAAATATTTATTCTATTATTTTGGAATTTTATGGTGTTATTTTTTTTTTTTAGCTTAGCTCTGTGTGTTACTTTCTGCTTTTCATTCATCTGAAATAAAACTATAACCCCAGTGACATCTCAGTACAATTAACCACAAGATTCTCAGGGTCGCATTTGTCTACATGGCTGTCAATTTTGCATAGGCATGTAGACATTTGGGAAAAGCCACAGGATGCTTCATTAGTATGTGCATAGGTGTTCCCCCTATGACCCGATGACCCAAGTGCTAATGCCGCGTACTTAATCTTGCTTTGAAACCATAATGACTCTATTGCTATTCATGTTTGGCCCTCAAAAGAAGAAAGTCTCCTAATAAGTCACCTACTGTGGCCAGTGCAATGTACTAATGGCTTCTGTATTCAAAGTCTTTCATGATCTCTTTGATCTTTGTCCTCTAAACTCCTTTATTGATTTCCTCGCCTTTTTTATCTTCATTATCTAATTCACCACAGGTCTGGGCTTGGATGATGCTGACCTGCCCGCACAAATGAGTGTATCTGATTGGCCGCAGCTCAGGCAGACATTCACCCGGGTGTTTGCAACCAAGACACAAGCAGAGTGGAGTCAGATTTTCGATGGGACAGATGCCTGTATCACCCCTGTGCTGTCACTGGATGAGGTACTCTCTCACCCCCACAACCAGACCCGGGGGTCGTTCTTTAAGGACTCTCAGGGGGAAATTTGCCCCCGACCTGCACCCGTTCTGTCCCGCTCCCCTGCAGAGCCCTGCCTCTCCCGGGACCCCTTCATCGGAGAGCACACTCGCTCTGTGCTGAAAGAGTATGGGTTCGAGCAAGCGCAAATAGAACAGCTCTTGTCTGCTGGTATCATAGAGTGTAACGAAGTTAAAGCGCGGCTATAAATCAAAGACTGACTGGAGAATCATTACACTTTGTGGCCAGCGATGCAGAGAAGGAATCTGATCACTTGGACTCCTCTGTCTCGTTGAGTGAGTGTGAGGGGGCATTTGAGAACAAAATTACGCTCCCTTGTGAATAAGTGGATGCTGCTGTGGAAGTGGTCTGAATGAGTCTGGGCTTTTAAGTTAAAATGTCCGAATATTTCAACTCTCATTTGTAATCGCTGTAGAGAGAATCAAGTGGGATTTAATTAAAGCCTATTAGAAATATTCTGTGTTAATTTTAACATCCCTATTTTTTGTCAGCAACCTCATTCTACAAAGATATTTAATATTGAGTCATTTTTTAAGACTGTTCTGAATTAATAATAGGATTGTGAGGGCATTTTATTTGTAGTGGATAAAAGTGTACCACTTTTGGTTCTGAATTGAAATCCTTGACTAATAAGTGCCTTTAGCAAGAATAGCTGAGTGTGAGTCATAGACTAATTAATATTTGCCTTTACCTATTTGCTAGGCAGCGTTGATGAGCCAAGATAATAGTATTAGGATAAAACCAATTAATGATTAAGCTTAAGATAAAGTTATCTGTTGTGATATCGCATTCGCTATTTGTATAAAATGTAACACTTGGTGAACATGGTAGTGGCCTTATAATGATACAGATAGCTGTTTTATGGCCTGTATTTAGTCAGTTAGTTTTGTTTTTGTCACTTAAGGCCAATTCAATTGGTCAGCTCTTATTTTTGCCTATTGAATTGGTGTTTTTGGGTGTTGAAATGACGTACTGTAATCTGGGGACCATTGTATTGGTATGCATATGTTGGTGCAGTATAAATTATGCTTTACTTTTAAAAACCGTAATATTGTGAAATATTATTGTAGTTTAAATTAACTTTAAATAGCTTTAAATTGTTTAAATCTGCTTTAAATATCCCTGTGATGGAAGTTGGATTTTCTACAGCCATTACTCCAGTCTTCAGTTTCACATGATCCTTCAGAAATCATTCTTATATGCTTATTTGGTGTTCAATAAACATGTGTTATTATTATCAATGTTGCAGACCATTGTGCTGCTTGATCGTTTTTGTGGAAAAAGATACATATTTTTTTTCATGAATAGAAATTTCAAAAGAATGGCATTCATTTGACAGAAATCTTTTGAAACTTTTTAAATGTCTTCACTGTCATTTTGATTGAATTGAAACTTACTGAACCCAAACTTTTGAACAGTAGTGTTTTTCAAATTTAGAAAATAGATTTTATAGAGCAAGACATATTTTCTTATGCTTGAAGATTGTGATAGAATCATATTTTGTGAAATTTATTAAAACTTGACTTTACACTTTAAAGACTGTTTGGCTTCAAACAATACTTCTCTTGATAACATTCTGATTCATCCTTATAGTAATCCCACTGAATGAGTTGCTGAATGATGTTTCCTAGCTACTCGAGTCTGAAATCGATTCTCATTCACGTAGAGATATGTGATGAATGTGGCTTTTTAATCCATGTGGCACCATCTGACCGGTTCCCTGTGATCCACAGCTTGACCTCTATAGATAAAGTCCAAGAGAGACAGAGAGAGAGAGAGAGAGTGTATGATGTTCGGTGACACACTCACATGACTATTGAACAGACTCTGTGAATGTCTCATGACACATTTGAGACCAAAGGAGTAGAGGTTAGTCGTGTGAATGGAGAAGGAACATGAAGTGGGCATGTGTGCCTTGACTATAAATGCATTGCCTTTTCGTCTTCCAACACCACTGAAGCCATCTCCTGAGGAATCACATGGTACATCACTTGATTTAACTAACTGGTCATCTCATTATGCAAGACCACAAAACAATGTTTGTTAGGTCTCCATTTACATTTTTTCTTCCATTTAAATTTTCCTAAACACTATATGGTTCTTATTATCTGATAGCTGATTTGCTATTACAGTAAGTATGAATTGTTGGTTGTGTTTTGCACTGATATTCTGTTGTAACCCAGTAGGAGGAAGAGAAGAACAACCACAGATTGTAATCTGTTTCATGTGCTTATGACAACTCCCCCAGTGGCCTTTGGCAACAATGCTTACTTAACTGGATACAAAAACGAGGAAAAAAGGCAAGGTTTCTTCCATGATCCCAACCAGACAAACTCTTCCTTTTCTTCTCAGCTCAGCTGACATTGTAAATACTAGTTTTGATCTTTATCGCTCAGCTATGCAGTAGGAATGAAGACTTTCAACACTGAGACCATGACTCTCCTAACCCAGGACCAACCTTGCAGGTTCTGTGCACCAGACAGCCCGCTCACATCCATGGAGCACTACCTAGTGGATTCGGGACACAAAGAGGACTATTT
This sequence comes from Carassius carassius, assembly GCF_963082965.1. Classification (NCBI taxonomy): domain Eukaryota; kingdom Metazoa; phylum Chordata; class Actinopteri; order Cypriniformes; family Cyprinidae; genus Carassius; species Carassius carassius. The sequence continues at coordinate 9,624,102 of NC_081801.1, forward strand.
GGACTGCATGGAACCAGCTGTGTTTGAAGCAGTGGAGCCTCTGAATCTCTCAAGAGGAAGGCTTATCATGCACAGCATGGTCATGTTTGGAAGGGAATTCTGCTATGCCGTTGAGGCTGCGTTTGTCACGCCGGTGTTGTTGAGCGTTGGACTCCCCAGACACCTGTAAAGCTTGGTGTGGTTCATCAGCCCTGTTTTGGGTTTTATCCTACAGCCTGTCATCGGCTCAGCAAGTGACTACTGTAGGTCCCCATGGGGCCGAAGGCGACCATAGATAGTCTTACTTGAGATTATGATGTTAGTGGGCCTTACTTTATTTCTAAATGGAGATGTGGTCACATCAGGTAAGGTGTTGATGAAATAAATGTGATGGATCAGTCCAGATCGTGAAATCAGGAGCTACTTTTGTTTAGGCTGGTAGTTAAACGATCTGCAGATATGCAATGCAATTTTAAAAACTAAAAAGTGGTTAGGTTGAAATTTTAAAAAGGAAATAATGACCAAGGAAGGAAGGTAGGAACTGCAAATAATTACAAAAATTGTAGTAGCTCATAAAAAAACAAATTGGTTTTCTCTTCCACTGCGTTTTTCACATTATATCAAATAGCTTTTTGAAACGACCAATGAAAATGTGATGAAATTTTGAAATGGACATTTTTGAAATGGACATTGCATGGATGTCTTTATTTGCAATAAAGGTACTTGTTAATTTACCAAGCATTTGAAATACTGAAGAAAACTAGAAGTAGTCGTCCTTTTGCCTTTTTAAAAACTGAAACAAATTCACACTTTTATTTATTTTGTTAGTTATTAATTAAAGCATTTATTTATTCATTTATTTATGCATTACAAAAGACTACAATGAATGTAAACATAACATAAACTGCACTTTTGCCTTCTGAGCAATGGCCTGACCTTAAGTTTTGAAATTTCTAAAACGTTATATTCAATAGTATTCGTTAGCATTGAATTTATAATGTGTTTTTGATTAAACTAAGCATGATGTTTTTTCTCTCCTTCAGCTATACTAGAGGACAGACATGTTAAAAGGACATGGGCGATCGTAGTAGTTATGTTTGGAGTGGTGATGTTTGACTTTGCAGCAGACTTCATTGACGGGCCAATTAAAGCCTATTTGTTTGATGTGTGTTCTCATCGGGATAAGGAGAGAGGGCTTCATTATCATGCCTTACTCACAGGTAAGGAGAAATAATGAGTGATTAGCTAGGCCTTGCTTCATATCATTTTTTTTATCAATGTTTCAAAGTGCATAGAATTGATCTGAAGTTCTGTAAAATCTTGATTTTTAAGATTAATATGCTTCTCTGCAATTACTGCTACAGGAACCAGTACAATACAGATTGCTCTGCAGTGTGAAGATGACTGACAGCATTTGTTTCAGCATTTGTTTTTCATGGGAGCACATTCGAAAGCTTTCAAGTGTATTACTGTATATGGACTGATTTCCAGATCCTTACGTAAGCTTAGTCAGCACTATGGCTGTATGGCTATAGTTTTTCTTTCACTATCGGTAATATGGTCGGTAGGGTGCTTTGGTATTGTATTATTGATGTAACCAAACATCCTGCTGTCTGCACGGCAGCGGCAATTCTTCCTGGGGATTTGGTTGTGTTAAAAACACCTGCTTTGGTGCATCCTTAGTAAAATCTGGGTTGTTTACTGTTCAAAATCCTGATATCTTTCAAAGCTTTCCCCCTATGCCTTTCATCAGTGTCATACATTAACTTCCATGACCTGAAATGGAAAAAGTAATCTTAAAAAATATTCTAATCTCTTTACAAAAAGAGTGAAGACAACATATTAGTCAGGTTAGAGACACGTGTGCTTTCAGTCTCATGTGAATAATGTCTATATAACAAAAGACACTTGAGTATTTGTACTCACTGATCTTTGGTAAATGTGACAGGCTTTTATAAATGTTGTTTTTTTAATTAATGAATCAAACCCAGTTTGCATAAATTATTTTTTTTAGAATTTTTTTTTTTTACACAATTACCATTTAAGCAAAAATAGCACCCTAAAAAAACAAAAAAAAAACAAAGCTAATGCTTGTAAGACCTTCCTAAAGACTGTTATCCAATGACAGTAAAGCTTGGTAGCTTTTTTTCTGCTTTTAGTGATTCTTGGAGCAAACATATTATGCATATGTTTACAATAGCACATTTACACCTTATAATAACTAGAATGTGCTTTAAATTAAGTTTTCTTTGTAGTGAAATTTTATCACTCACTACCCCTAGAACCAACTGCCCCCTGACTATAACTTGATACTTCTTATTGATTCCAAAGTATGTATTATAATACCTATTTATATTTTTGTTGTGTAGTAGTGTAAATATCTATTATACTGTTACATAAAAACAGACATTTTTCTAATGCTGTAAATACAAAGTTCATGAAACTATAGATGGTGCAGGCCAATAGGTTCTAACTCAACCTGATATAATCACATCATTGTATATATTTCTTTTCACATCAGCAGCCAATGAGCTTGCTGCTCAACATTTAAATACTTGGCTAGTTCTTGATGTAGCAGTTGCAGTGTGCTTCAGAAACTCTCCACCTTCCCCAGCTCCACCTGTTTAGATCTGATACAGAGTGATCTCATGTGTGGGGGTTATTTCATATATACAGTATTATATTTACAGCAGCAGCAGTTTTTCATGATCAGCAAATCAGCATATAATTATGATTTCTGGAGGATCATGTGACACTGAAGAATAATGGCCACTCAATGTAAAATCAATGGAATTTTAAAATGTTAAAATTTAAAAGGGATATTCTAAATTGTAATATTTTACACTATTATAGTTTTTACTGTATATTTAAACCTAAATGCAGACTTGGTGACCATAACATCTCAAATGTTTAAACAGTACTGTAGAAAATTACTCCTATATCCATGCAAATATAAAAATATAGCTCTTTTAAAAGGGTTCACAGTTGTGTAAAATCATTAGGTTTTACATAGATTTGTCAACATTTATAACTAATATTTAACATGACAGAACACATTATTTTTGTATTTAATTGCAGGAAAGTTTTACAAATTTCGTAAAACTTTATTTTTACAAAACATTTTAACAAATGTTTTCAAAATAATTACTTGCGAAAGAAACTTTAGAATGTCAGACATTTATGCATTTATCTTATGCATATTATTCCATTTATAAAGGTCATAATTGGTGTAACAAGACAAGACCGAAGACATTTTAATTCCATCCTAAAACAAGAACAACACTTAAAGTACTTTCAGAGCCTTATCTGACGTTTGAAGAAGCATTTTGGCTTTAACAAACAGAGCACATCCCACTAAAACTTTCAGTCGTGTTTGATTTTCTTAGCTTGATTTATTTTATTTTTTTAAAGCAGCCTGCTGTGCTTCCTTGCAGGCCTTGGTGGAGCCTGTGGATACCTTATTGGAGCCAAGGACTCTGCTCTTGGTGTCCTACTGGGTTCAGAATACCAAGTTATCTATTTTTTCTCATCACTGACCTGGGGCATGTTTCTCACCATGCACCTTTTCAGCATCCCAGAAAACCACCAATCAAAGATCACAGTTCAGACTCTCGTACAGCTGCGCCACTGCTCCTGGAAGACCCACATCATAACGGCTATGGCACAGTATACAAAGAGCCACAACCTCTGCCTGAAATGAGGCAGCGCTCGTTTTCTGCCCTGAGTGAAGCCAATGCAGTCACACCCAGTGCCAAGCAGCCTAACAGCGAGGTTGGTCATTTGTGTTACCTCGAATCCCTTTCATGTGTCTTTTATTCTTGCTTTCAGCCTGGACCCAATTTCTCCTCACATTTTAATGACTTGTTTCAGACCTCGAAGCATCAGCCTTTTTGAGCTGTAATTAGACTAGATACTCATGCCTTTCACAGAAACAATTCCCCGTTTGGTCGATAATGAAAATAAGTACATGCCTTTTCCATTTTATTAAAAATACAACATAATATAGCAGCGAATTTTAGACATATGCATCTCATTATATGGTCGAGACTACAATTCTGAGACCACTATGGAATTAAATCTGTTTTGCATTTGCATTAGTACAAATATATATATTTATATATCATATTTACAGCATAATAATTTGAGAACATTTTAATTAATAATAATATAATAATAATGCATTATTATTGTTGTCATTGTTACTGTTCGTAATAATAGCAATCCTTTAAAAGTTTAATATGTACTATAATTATTATTAAATAATTGTACAAATAAATATAATGATAATGCAAAGAACATCTTGTTTTTCAATGGAAGCAAGAACATTGTATTGTCTGTACAAAAGTAAATACATTTATTTTTTTTGGTTAATTATCTAAAATTGTGCAGAATGTTAAATATTTCTTATTTATTTATTTTTTACAAGCTTGTAAACTACACATTTCAGATGTTTGCACCCTAAAGTCTTAGATTATCATTAGAGTGTCTCAAATCATAAAAATTGGGCATGCTCTTTGTAAAACCTCTGCTGTTTGTCATGCCAGTGAGTCACACCAAGTAGGCTAATGCTTTAATGTAGCAAGAAAAAATAAATAAATAATAAGACTCGTATTCATGCTGGAAATTTCATCATAACAGCAGTAATTAAGCACTGCATTCATCTAAATAAAAATATATCAGTATTAATTGGAATGATTAATAATGCTGTATCTCTGTATTAATCAGAATGTGTGTGTGTGTGTGCGCGTGTGTGTGTGTGTATTTATGTAAATAATGTTCATATTCAATTGTTAATGACACTAAGGTAAAAAGACCTGTAAATCCCAATACTCCTGTCAATCTAAACCCCAACTGAGTCTCACAATCATTAACCTCCTACAAACCTCACATAATCTGCCATCTGTCCCTGAGAAAGAGTTCTATTTGACCAAACACTGCTCTTGGACTAAATGTTCAGAACATATAGTTCTTGTTAATGTACAAGTGTGAAGGGAGCCTTGTTTCAGGGGATAGAACACTAGCTTTATTAGGCTGATAAAAGTCTTGAATGAAACACAGAGAGTTGTAAAAATGCAAAGCAGGAAAAAGTTTACAAAGACATTGACAAAGTTTAATTTTGGCACTAGAGAAACATTTTTTAAGTCCTTCCTCAAAAATGTCTATTAAATTTTAAATAAAATGCATGCATAAATGTATACATGATACATACTCCATACATGTATTATGCTTGTATCTGTACTACTGTAAGTTTGCACATTTTTGAATGAAAATTTGTTCCTCAGAAAAGAGAGTTTTAGCAATGAGTTTCTGACTTAATCTCCATATTCATTACAACACCTTTAACAAATCATAAAGAGTATTAATTCAATCATTTCACACCATTGCCCAACCAATTTATATTTCTTTTCCATTAGTGAGTCCATTAATTTACAGAGAGATCCCCGTCACTATAGAGATATCACATTAATGGACCCAACCTATTATGGTTTTGAAAACATATCACATTCATATTAATGTTCCCTTAGACTAGAATTAGACTAAAGAATCGACTCTGAACAACCGAAATGAGTTGTCGAAGATTCCAATCCCACTTCCATGACGGCTACATGTTATGGGTTAACACATTTACATAATGCCCATCTATGTTCTACGTTGACTGGCCGTGAACAATGTGAACAACCCTCAAACACTGTAACTTGTTCGTGTGGTTAAAATCATGTCGAGAAGATGCTGTGTCCTACACTGTGAAAGTAAATTTGTTTTATTTTCACTTTCGAAAGAAATATGGAAGCCTGTGTCTGCCACTGAATAAAAAAATTACAAAGGTAATTGTGACTTTTTATCTCACAATTCTGACTTTTTTCTCTTAATTGCGAGTTTATATCTTGTGAGTTATAAAGTAAAATTTTAAGGTAGAAAAGGTCAGAATTGCGAGATATAAACTCACCATTGCAAAAAAAAGTCCTAATTGCAAGATACAAACTTGCTTTTCCCAGAGAAAAAAAAATCTGAACTGCGAGTTGAGTTTTTATCCCGCAATTGAGTTTATATCACACATTTTTTACAGAATTGTCAGAATTGTGTGAAATAAATTCTAAATTCTGATTTTTTTCCTCACAATTCTGATATTTTCTAGCAATTGTGAGTTGTGAGTTTATATTTTGCATTCAATAACCTTTTATTATTATTATATTTTTTTATTCAGTGGCAGAAATGGGCTTCCATAGTAAGATGAGTCTTTAAAGGATGAGTGGTTAAAATTAATTTTCTCCACTGTAACACAGCAGTACAACCCCAGTCTTTATGTGTTTGTATTTTACTGACGACTGGGCATGCACATATCAGTATAGCATAATAAATCAATAATCACTATTTTTTGCATTATTTTAATGGGTAGATTTAGGAATGGGGTAGATATGACAAACCTTAATAAAAACACAATGTAATAGGTAGAAAACCAATTTATTGTTAGCTTCCGTTTTTGTTTTCTGTATCTCTTCTAGCTACAACCATTACTTTGGGCCAGCTGGATCCACTGAATCACAACCTGTAAGTATGATAAATAGCGGTAGAACAATCACAACAGACCCGGCCATCTGACCAATCAGAGAAGAGTAGGCTCAGGGAAAGTAGGGGCTTAGAGAGACTGAATCTTAGAACTGCTTCAAACAAATCGTTGGAAAATGAGGCAATATTAAATGCATATTTTAAGAAAATGAAAGCGTTCTTCGATATAGCATGCATGTAAACCTATTGCAGGAGACTCCCAAAACAATATTAGGAACCTTAAAATGGCATAATAGAAATAGGAGCACTTCAAGTTTTCACTGGTAAGTGTTCCTGACCTTGAGTTTTTGAAGCTTTCAGTAGATCTTATCAGCCTGTGTGCATTACTGTGTTTCAGGTATGGAAGATAGTGACCCTGAAATCTCTACTGTCAGGTGTGATTAGCATGCCCAGCCATTACCGCTGTGTCTGTGTGTGAGTCATCTCTTAGGCTGGATGGCCTTCCTTTGCAACATGCTCTTCTTCACTGACTTCATGGGGCAGGTGAGTGAATGAGGTATTTGATTTGTGCTTCCTTTGCACATCCCGATCTTTAAGGAGAGGGCTCAGAACAGCCATAAAATACACATGCTGACACTCCTAATGTTAGCGCACCAAAGTCTAGTGCCTACAGTTGAAATTCCTGTCATAGGTAAAGCCACTTGATCTATTCTTGAGTGTAAAATCATGCTGATTTAGTAATCACTGATGATCTTAGAATTTTTGTTTTCAAACATTTTGAAGAGTATTGTTCAAACGTTAAGATTTTATTATTATTATTATTATTATAACAAAAGCAGTCTCTTTTGCTCACCAAGGCTTTGCTTATGTGATATGAAAAAATAAATGAGAAAGTTATCCTAGTTCTCGCATTTGTCTTTATTCATTTAAAAAACCAATAAAATTAATTTTAGCACTCCTGAAAGAGTAGCATTTCAAAACTGAAAAATAGATCAATGGATGCTTTGATTTGTGGTTAAAAGGCAGCATAGCTCCTTTATCTTATTTTCCCTTGCACTACTGGCTTAGTCAAAGTTGAATAGAGATAAATGAGTCTCCTTGTAGCCAGCTAAAGTATAGAGAAAGTTGTTCTGCTGACCTCAACCAGGTGAAAATTGTTGAAGGCAATGACTGGCCATTTTCCCACTGATTCAGCGAATAGATGAAACCATGATTAGATCTTCACTGCGTAATAGCAATAACAAAAGGCATGGTGAACCTAAGAAGAAGATGCCATCTTTTAAAGCTGAGGGTCATTAACGAAACCATATGAACCTAATGACCTGTATAAATGAGTTTTTGAAAGAAAAGTATGTCTTGTGCGTGCATGTGAACCTTATCGAAGGGTAGTTTGAGGTAAGGGTTATAAAACTCTCAGTAACCTTAAAACCAACCCACAAGATCACAGCAGAGGATGATGTCCTTTTGAATTTCCACGCGGTGTCTGAATGAAAAAAACTTGACGTTCCTGATCTTCACTTGAGTAACATAATAGAAGCAGATGCACCTGTGGAGAGGATCTCTGGATTTGTACTTAATGTTTTTACCCCATTTGACAAAACATCACCTAGGATTTGATAATGTCACATGCTTTATCTTATGTTACATTCCTGGTATCTGTCTGTACATCTATAGATTGTATATAAGGGGAACCCCTATGATGAAAACAATTCCACCTCCTATGCGATGTATGAGAGAGGGGTTGAGGTGGGATGCCTGTGCATCAATGCTGTCTCCTCTGCACTCTATTCATAAGTAACATTGAACCATGACTCAACTGTTCATTCTTACTGCCTTTATTCAACTGCTGTTTCTTAATGCATCCAGACAAAAGAAAACTATTCAGTTACTGTTTGATAATACATGGCCCTACCACATCAGTTCGGGAATGAAATTGGATAATTCACTTTTTCAGTTATTAATATGTTTCGATGAGAGAATCACAGTCCTTTTCAACATCATGTCATTCTTATAAGAGCTTCAAGTCATATGTCACTGAAAAGCCCTTTTGAGAGGGCTTTATCAGTAAAGATGTTTTATCATTGATATGTATATCTCATCAGATGATAGTCTTTGTTTTCCATTCATCCGATGCACCATTTGTTCTGTATTTAATGCCATTTCCATTTGTGTCCATCCAGATGTGCAGAGGCTTCTCCTGCCATATATTGGCCTGAAGGGACTGTACTTCCTTGGCTACTTTGTTTTTGGTTTGGGAACCGGTCTGATTGGCCTGTTTCCAAACATTGTGGCCATGCAGGTCAGTTTTAGACTGTTACAACAGGACAGGACATTTATAAACACACACATACACACACACACACACGTGTGTGTTTATATATGTCTGTATGTATGAGCATGTTTATGAGGTCACAAATTTGTATAATGACATGGTTATGACAGGTATAACAATGAGGAGGTGACTTATAAGGACATTTTCAGTGTTCCCATAATTCAAAAGGCTTATAAATCATTCAGAATGAGTTTTTTTGAAAATCCAAAAATGCACAAATTTTCCTGTGAGGGTCCAGTTTAGGTGTAGGGTTGGGGACAAACGGTTATGTCAAATAAATGCTGTTCTTTTGAACGTTCTGTTCAAAGACTCTTAATGATATTTTCCAAAACAAACAACAACAAAAACAAACCTTAAGCAGCTGTTTTCAACATTGATAATAACAAAAAATGTTTCTTCAATGGCAAATCAGAATGATTTCTGGAGGATCATGTGACACAGAAGACTAACGTAATGGCTGCTGATATACAATATAGATAGCTTGCTTGTCATTGTGTAAAAGTCAATTATTATTATTAATTTTTTTAATAATTTAATCTAATGCAAAGATATATATAAATGCTTATCACTAAGGTTTAGTGTACATTCAGCCAGTCTTTATAACAAACTAAACACTGACAGGATAATCAGGACCCTTATGTGAAGATGGTGGGTCTTTTATCATCCTGAATGTTTTTTTTTTCTGATAAAAACAAAAACAAAAAACGTATTGCATGAATACTTAGCAAATATGTAAAACGTAAATATCTTATATTGATAAATAATGATTGAATTGAAATGTTTAAATTGCTTTGTAGAGCTGGAGGAGAGACAGAAGATGAGCACAGCTAGGAAACACAAGTTTCCCCAGATGAGTTCATTAAGAACATTTCTTAATTCAAGATAGTACTTCACTTGTTTTAAACATAGATTGTTACTTTGGTTAGCATCTAAATTCAATTAAAGCATGAAGTTACAAGAAAGTCTATGCCAGGGTACTGGAGAGGAGAATTCGGCCGATAGTGGAACCTCGGATTCAGGAGGAACAGTGTGGTTTTTGTCCCGGTCGTGGAACACTGGACCAGCTCTATACCCTTTCCAGGGTGCTGGAGGGTTCATGGGAGTTTGCCCAACCAGTCCACATGTGTTTTGTGGATTTGGAGAAGGCATTCGACCGTGTTCCTCGCGACATCCTGTGGAGGGTGCTCTGGGAGTATGGGGTCGGCGGCCCCCTACTTAGGGCTGTTCGGTCCCTGTACGACCGGAGCAAGAGCTTGGTTCGCATTGCCGGCAGTAAGTCAGACCTGTTCCCGGTGCATGTTGGACTCCGGCAGGGCTGCCCTTTGTCACCGGTTCTGTTCATAATTTTTATGGACAGAATTTCTAGGCGCAGCCAAGGGCCGGAGAGTGTCCGGTTTGGAGACCATACGATTTCGTCGCTGCTTTTTGCGGATGATGTTGTTGTGTTGGCCTCCTCAGACCAGGACCTTCAGCGTGCACTGGGACGGTTTGCAGCCGAGTGTGAATCGGCTGGGATGAGAATCAGCACCTCCAAGTCCGAGGCCATGGTTCTCAGTCGGAAAAGGGTGGATTGCCCACTTCAGGTTGGTGGAGAGTTCCTGCCTCAAGTGGAGGAGTTCAGGTATCTTGGGGTCTTGTTCACGAGTGAGGGAAGGATGGAACGTGAGATTGACAGACGGATCGGTGCAGCTTCTGCAGTAATGCGGTCGCTGTACCGATCTGTCATGGTGAAGAAGGAGCTGAGCTGTAAGGCAAAGCTCTCGATTTACCGGTCAATCTACGTTCCTACTCTCACCTATGGTCATGAGCTGTGGGTCATGACCGAAAGGACAAGATCCCGGATACAGGCGGCCGAAATGAGCTTTCTCCGTCGGGTGGCTGGGCGCTCCCATAGAGATGGGGTGAGAAGCACGGTCACTCGGGAGGAGCTCAGAGTAGAGCCGTTGCTCCTCCACATCGAGAGGAGCCAGCTGAGGTGGCTCGGGCATCTATTTCGGATGCCTCCTGGACGCCTTCCCAGGGAGGTGTTCCAGGCACGTCTTACCGGGAGGAGGCCCCGGGGAAGACCTAGGACACGCTGGAGGGACTATGTCTCCCGGCTGGCCTGGGAACGCCTCGGGGTCCCCCCGGAAGAGCTGGAAGAAGTGGCTAGGGAGAGGGAAGTCTGGGCGTCTCTGCTTAGACTGTTGCCCCCGCGACCCGGCCCCGGATAAGCGGAAGATGATGGATGGATGGGTTACAAGAAAACAGAAAATTAAATAAAAAATCTAAATCGACCCCTGAAACTCATAATCAAAAGGTGGATTCAATCCTCAAATGCAACTTAGCTTGTTTCTCACATTTGAATTATTGTTATGTGTTGGTTTACAGAGCTTGAAATTGGCTTAGACTGTATAAAGAGCAAACACTATGCTCTCTGCAAGTCTTCCTGATCTGTAGATCAACTGATTTCACTATATTATTTTTCTCACATTTTTTTTTATCAAAATTGGATTTAAGACAAATTATAAATGAAAAGGTGTCCTTTTATTATTGCTTGGACTTAAATGCAGAATTTATCTTGAAATAAGTCAAATAACTTGTGACAAATCTGTCTTATCGTCACCACTGAGGGAGCAGCACTGGCACGCACACACAAACACACTTGCATACATACCCAATTCACTCTTCATTCCTGTCCTCACCTGTTGTTTTCCCATCGGCAACGCGGGTGCACACGCCGGTCCGATGACTCACGGACATTTTTCCACACCACATTACCCCTTCAGTCCATAAGCATACCCGATCATTACACACACACACACACATCGTCCGTGTCTTGTGTTTTGTTCACGTGTCCTCGTACGTTCGTTTGTTTGTTGTATGGGCGTAGTCGGGCTTTGGCAGGTAAATGTTGCGTCGGCCAAACCGAGCAGACGAAGAGCGGATACTTGTGGCAAAATAGTGGGGTCGCGCCGGCGCAGTGCCACCAAAGCTGGTGAAACCATTGTCTTGTGATTAAGGGGGGATTATATGTGAATGAAGTATTTGGTATTTATGTGTTTCGGTGTTGTTAATAATGATGTATTATTACAATGTATTAATTTGATAATTACCAGTGAGAAATGCTTATCGATAAACATTTTGGTGGGTATAATGTAACTGGTAAGAATTGAAATATATATCTATACCTCTCTATGGGTGTTTTCAAAGAAGGCGGAGTCTGACCTATAAAAAGGGAGGCCAGACTCATAATCAGGACTTGTTAACCAAGTCAGAGCGAGAGTGCAACTGCGGTGCCTCAAGCAAACCTTTTCGTGTGGATACGTTTTGGAAAATTTTTCATCTTTATGTTTATTTTTATTTATTTTTGGTACTTTTTAGGTTTTTGTGTTCACCTGTCTATATATATTTCACTGTGGACCGTCTGTGTTTTTTGGCACTGTAAAGAAATTACACCTTGCACGAAAGTGCTCTGCGAGTAAGCCATCATTTGTTTACATCCTCACGGACCCAAGTTACCTTTATTCCCTTCCCCAGAAGCGAGCAGTGGCGCTCACTTCATCACATAACTAAACTAAATTGAATTTTTTAAACAACCCCCAAATCAAATAAGAAAAAAATATATATATCTTCGTATAAACAAACCAAAGCTTTGCCTGTGCTTTTTCCATTCAAAATAAGAGGCAATCACTGCATTTGAATCACAGCCCAAATAAAGATGCTTTATGCATGCATCGTGAGCAGTTTTTGTAATCTAAATTAGATTGTATGTTTTGAAAATTTTAACAAAAACAGAATGCTCTAACTTTAGTTTTGTTAAAGTATGCTACATAAAACATTTGCATGAAACAAATACAGCAGACGGGCTGAATGAAATTCAAATTCAATCTCTTGACAGCTCTGGTGCTTATGAACACTACATTAATATGCATTATACAGACACAAGATGAAAGTAAATTACCATCTAAACGTTTCTAAAGATGGTCAGTTCCCTCAGATATACTTTCATATATAAACGCCCACCCCCAAAATGTATCACGAATTGTTTAACATCTCAACCGATTTGAATCATCACATATTGGAATCGATGTTCAGGCTCGACGTGCATCATTATATTCCTACTTTTAGATTTAGACTTTTTCTCATGCAAAGTATCTGTCTTGTCATAGCTGCAAAGGAAACTGGGCAGTGATGAACCAGCTCTTGAGGGCCGTTGCACCGGCATGGACTGCGCAGCTCTTACCTGCATGGTGCAGCTGGGTCAGGTCATATAGTAGGAGCGGGTCTTGGAGCCCTGGTCAATCTAGCAGGCAGTGTGATTGTAGTGGTTCTCTCTGCCTCAACAGTATCCCTAATTGGCTGTCTCTTTATTGCTCTCTTTATGTGATGTACAGATTAAGCCTCAAATAAACACCCTTTCTCTATTTCATATGGTCTATCTCCTCTGTTCACTGAGCAGGAAAAAGAAAGGAAAAAGACACATTTTGTGGGTACTGTGCCAGATACTGTTCAGCTTGACTGTTAGCTGATTCCATCAAGTCTTTCTCTGTGCACTCCAGTTCACATTCTTAAACAACAACCTTCATCATCAGTCAGGTTGAAAGAAAGATTATATGTATTCAAAGAACAGTTGACAAAATTGCAAGGTTTGGATGTTTTGTTTATGCATGTTCATCGCTCTTTTAAGATGAATTGTTTTTGAGGGAATGAATCTTATCATGTCCAACTGTCAAACTCCATATAATATTAATTTTAAAGAAAACAATGACTGGATTCAAACATTTCAGATTTACTTTATTTCAGTGATAATCAATGAACTGATGGTAGTGAGCTGTGCCTCAGATATAAAGTGTTTCAGCTTGTAAATTATACCTTTTTATATATTTAATTCAGACAAACATCTTAATGCAGGTGGTGTTAATTATTATTTTTTAATCAGACGACAAAGTCAGACATAACAATAAAACCAAACATAAATAACTGACAACATTTACATAGTCACAGTTCACATGTAGGCTGGTGATGATAACACATCTTCTTAATGACCCACATGATGTTCACACTGCTGCAAAAACATCTTAAACCAGCCTAAGATGGTCTACTGGTCTTTTAATGGTCACAACCCATCATCACTGGCTGATGTAAGATGTTTATTAGCAGGGTATAACCCTACAACACATTTGTGTTGAATATAAATCCGGTATTGTTGACACATTCATGGTTTAAAAAAATGCGAACAATGAAAATGTATTATTATTTGTAAACGAACTGATACATCATTAAAGTACAATCAAATTATAATTAAAATCGAGTTCAGTTATAATCAATTAAATATGAATCCACGTTGTGCTCTGTGAATAGGCTCTAAAAGGTTGTAATGAATACAAAAACTTGCCTTTTTAAGATTGTTTTCACAGGTCCATATTAGAGGTGAACAGGGAGCAAAGTTAAAGGGTTTTAGTGAGAGGGTGTAAACGTAACACCCGGAATGGATTACAGCGTTTAGAATGAGGAGGATCCCTTCTACTTCTGCAAGGTGTTCCAGCCCGGGACTCTTTTAGTCTTCGCTTTAGTTTCGTTAGTGGAGGGAGAAAAATACAAACATCAAACTAATTAATTTGCCATTTTGTCTGAGTCTGAGTCTGAAGCACTTCTCAACACCAACAACTTTGCGTTATGTGCTATTAGGCAGAGGGTCGTTTTTGCTGTTATAGATGACAGCCCCCGGAGGATAAAAGATAAGCGCGGGCTCCGCGCGACTGAGCGGGACCATTACTAGACCGTGTTCATCTTGCTCGGGCTTCGTGGAGGCGGTTAACGGTCTCATGTTCGTGACAGAAGGCGATGTGATTTGCCAAAACAGCTTTTTCAACGCTTTTCTGAATTCCCTTCTCATCAGACAGTACAGAATGGGATTGAGACAACTGTTTGAATGAGCCAAACATACTGTTACTGGAAAAATGTACACTTGTGTGGTGTAGTACTCGTAACTGAAGTGTACTACATTGAGTTTTATTAAGATTCCCCACGCTGTTAACGCTTGATTCGGGAGCCAGCACAGGAAAAAAGACAAAACGACGATAGTAACAGATTTAGTCACTTTTGATCGCCTCTTGGCACTGGAGGTGTTCACGTTTTTGTTAGTAATGAAGCGCAGGAGAAGCAGGTAACAGATAGTGATGATCCCGAACGGAATGAGGAACCCTAGAAGTACCTTTTGCGCCTGATATAAACCCAGCCAAAATTGCGCGTCTCCGCTCCGGTCGGGAAATTTCACGAGACAAAGTTCCTCGTTGGAAACCGTGGCGGTTGTTGAAAATATCGCGTTCGGCAGAGCGGCACCGACAGCTGCTATCCAGATAACGACTGTCATCCACTGCGCGGAGAAACGCAGCCGACGTCTTCTACTTTTTAACGCTGAAGCCACGGAGCAGTATCTCGCCACGCTCATAGCCGTGAGGAAAAACACGCTGGCGTACATGTTCGTAGCCGTGACATAAGAAACTATCTTACACATCGCCTTCCCGAACAGCCAAGTGAAATCCATGGCGTTCTCTACAGCCCAAAAGGGAAGTGTCAAAACAAACTGAAAGTCGGTGACCGCCAAACTGGTCACGAAGAGGTTGATGGAAGACTTATTCCATGCTTGTTTGGACTTCATGAGATACAGGACGAGGATGTTACCGATTAAACCCAGTGCGCACACAACCGAGTAAATTACAGAGATGATTATTCTCAGGACCGCGGATCCGTCTCCCATAAAATCAGGTTTATCCAAATCGACGAGATCTTGAAAGTCACTCCAAGAGAGATTAGTCCTGTTCGACGTGAAGCTCGTGTTGTATTCACTTAACAGGAGACTTCCCGACGCGTAGTACTCGGTGCGCTCGTCTTGCATCTCGGAAGTTTTCTGCATTGCTCGTTTTAGTGTAATTTCCCCATCCTGGTTGAGTTACTCACTCCTGAATCTTATCATTCCAACTTCTTCAGTATCCATTGTCTGTCATTGCCATTGGTTTCAGTGAGGGAAAAAAAAGGTATTTGCGCGCATATCCCGTGATAAGTCCAAGAGGATATTTGTTTGTCCAGTTTAAATATATCTAACTATGAGATTTTTTTAAATAATATTTGTCGCACAAATCTGTTACTCGTGCCTAGCTTCAGGCGCATTGACAGCTCCCTGTGTTTTTATAGAGCCAAGTGTCGATGGATTGGATGGGGTGCGCTTTTACGCAGCACAGACAGTGGTGCTCCCTGTGATGCGGTGCAGTGAATAGATAAACAGAGTGAAGAAATGGATAAATTCTACATTTAACATTTAAAATTGATGCACCGTATTGAGTTTTGAAGCATTATTTGAGTATACGGGGGCTAATTGTCATAATGGCTATTAGGTTTTTAGTCCTGTTACGGAAATTCTTGTTTTTATATCAGTAGCTAGTTAGTATGCTGGTTTAAAATTAGCTTAAAGTGAAATAAAAAAGTTTCAATTACGACTAGCCCTCGTTTCACTTTATCTTTTGTATTGTATTCTCAAGACAAAAAAAAATGTCTTTTGCATATAAATTACTTTTGTTTTTGAAATTATACCTTTTTAAAGGTATATGATGAGATTTATATGATGAGATTTAAATTTTTCCGTTTTCTTTGGAGTGTTACAAACTCTTGGTGCATAATGTCAAGTAGCAAATACTAAAACCTCAGATCCAAAGACATATTCTTTATAAAAGTTAAGAGTCAACCTCCTAAAACGGCTCATTCTATCAACCCTTATTCCTATTAAACAGAGTTTTAATTATGGTCCAACTTCCCTGACAAACCCATTTGGCCTATAACCTAACATAATCTTCAATTTAACAAAGTACACAGATTATATACATTTATCTTAAAAAAAAAAAAAAGTTAAAATAAAATTTATATTATCACATTTTCTGATGTTTTACAAAATATTTGAATAACATGCTTTTCTTCCTCTTGAAAAATTACACGCATACGCAGTATCATCAACTCATCGGTTCTCAAATCAGACATGTACAAAAGAAATGGTTCTCGGTTGAGAGTACTGGTGATCCAAAAACAGATGCAACCAGTTCTTACCTTGAGAACCACTCCAGCAGTGTGCATGTACGTTCGTTATTGGTTTATTTAGAATCAGAGGGAGTTTTAGCCATGTTAAAAAAGTGAATAACTTAAGTAATTTGTGGATTAATGCTTACTGGAAATGCAAACCGTTTTAAACTATTCAGTCCAATTTGGTGGACTGGTTCAACTGGTTCACTAAGAAGAACTGGTTAAATCGAACAATTCGTTTACGAACTGGACATCACTAGAAAGAAGGCATAACTTTGATTCTCACTGTAGTATTGTCATGGAGTCGCTGTGTGATTCATTGTGAAAGAGAAACTACTTTGTTTGCTTTATGGTTGCTGTTGCATCATACAGGTGGATTCTGCACACTGGTGCCAGATGAGGAGATCCCCACTCACATTGTAATGCGCTTTAATTGTCTAGAAAAGCACTATGCAACAAATTAATACAACTTAACCACTGATTTCTAGTTGTGTCGTATTTTGGAAGGCCAAAAAAAGTAGTAATGCTTTCATCACGAAACACATTCTCCACAACATAGCGACGGCAACAGTGAGAATAAAAGTTACACCTTGTTTCTTTACGTGAACGATTGGGTGGCTATGCAAATCTTCCCACATCGTGACGTAGACATGTGGGGGCATGTTAGAATGAGCCATTTAAGGAGGGCGTGGTTGATTCTTAATTTTTATAAAGGATATCTCTTTGGATTTGAGACTTTAGTCTTTGTAACTTTACAGATCTTCTTTATGAACTAAGAGCTTGTAACACTTCAAAGAGAAAGGAACATTTTTAATCGATACAAGACCAGGCTAGTTTTCTGTTTATTAGCATCAGGCACCTTTAAAAGTTTTATTATGTTGCCTTGAAAAAAAAAAAGTACTTGAAGGTTGTTTAGTGCATATGCTGCTGAATTAGGTCAGATCTAATGAAGTGATCTCTGCCCCTCTCCAAATCTTCATCATCAGCTTGTGATGGTGCACAGAACTTGTTTAATGAAGCTTTGCGGTGCCTGTAGGATTTTTGTTTGGATCTGGATGAGAGTCAAGAGTGCATAAATGTGTATTTTTGAAAAACATGTTTACTGAAAAACTCTAAATTCCTCAACATTTTTACTTCCTAATGGCTGAAGTAAAATCACATTTTTTCAATAGTTCAAGTTAAATAATATGTTTGAGGCAGCAGAGATACGCTGAAGTAAGATATTCAACTGCAGGATTTCTGTAATCTCTTATTGCTTACCAGAGTTACTTTCTTTAGTCATTTTGCACTCTTGTCTGTTCTTAAATAATAAGACTACATTTTTTAACAGCAGCCCAAACAAAATAGTTTTCTTGGGAACCATGTTATGTCAGGTATTGTCACAACCTCAAAGGTCTGTTCGCATCAGACTCTTCATAACATACAACAGACTCAATTTTTCACTTCTGTGCCAGTGGCGGAGCTTGGCTTTCCAGGTCTGTAGATGCAAGTGAGGAGTGAGAAGTGCAAGGTCCAAGGATTGGATAAAAGAAATTGAATTGGAACGTGGCCCAACATTCTTCATAATGTTTTTAGTTATTTAGCTAAAGCTATCATTGTATTATAATTTTATTATAATTATATAGTTGTATATAATTGGGTACAGGACATCCATGGCACCCATTAAAGCACCAATATAGTTCTGGGAATTCATATTACTCAAGTAGGTGCTGTATTTAACAGCAAGGATTACCAGTTTGCAATTATGCTGTACTATGAAATAGCCTTGTAATAGAGGTTTGTAGGTTTAGGCCTAGTCCTTCTGCTGTCAGAAAAGGTCAGCTGAAACATTTCCTTTACTACCCTGAATCTGGAAACAAAATAAGTGAAGATGGAAATAAATTCTTACAAATCCAATTCTGACATGCTAAAATCAATTTAAAATTGTAACAAATCCTTACTATAGGGAGTAACTGACTCAAGTCGTCCTCAAACATTACTCTTGGCAAGACTTCTATTAATCTAAGTGCATATAGAATATTGAAGTCCAATGATCAATCAGTAATTAAGTCTCCACAGCAGATGGTTTTGTGCTCATGAATAATTCATCACAATCTCCTCACAGTATCCAAACAAGGGGACATGAATAGCTGAAGATGGAGCGCAGCGTTCTTGTTCCCTCAGAGCATTTCCTATGTCCTTTTTGAATGGCGCTGCACTCGTAAACTGTCTCAGCTCATGTTTACAAAGCTGAAGACAAGTCGTTTCTGTTGTGTTGAGTTCAAACTTAGGTCAGACAGTTCAGATGTGAGTCTTGGGAAGATTTCCCGATGTCACTCTAAGCAAGAAAGACCAGAACAAATGACTTTTATTGAATATTTCTTTAAACATGACAAGCGCAAATGGAGTGAGAACTACTAACTTTCGTTATGCATTCATCCAATACAATGTTCACTTTGTATTTATATAATACATTATTATATATATATATATATATATATATATATATATATATATATGTGTATGTGTGTGTGTGTGTGTGTGTGTGTGTGTGTGTGTATACATGTATATGTATATATATGTATATGTGTATATATATATATATATATATATATATATATATATATACACACACACACACACACACACACGCACACACACACACACACACACACACACACACACACATTTTAAAGAGACGAGTGACAGGACAAGTGACTTTCTGTACTTGCATGTGTTTAAATATTGACATAAATTTTTTTGTTAGTTGTTCAGCCATCTGAATGTTCCCCATTCAACTAAAAAAAAACAGCCTTGCACTTTTCAGTTCGAGTTAGGTTTGAATTCATGCAATGTCTTAAGGAGTAATCGGCTTTGCTGTTTGCTTCAGGCTGCCTGATGGATGAGTCACAATCTTGTCACAGGTAACTGCTCCCACTTTTTGCATCTACTTTTTCATTTAGTCAATTGATACACATTCTATCATTTTATTTCCCTAGGGAAAACAACTCCCAGTTGAAGCAAATAAGGGCCTTGCTGGATGTAAATTGGTGTATACATTTGCTCAACAATTTAGTAAATCAGATTATATAAGAATGTCGGTGATACTCATACATGTGTCATTTCATTTGTGTTACCTAATCCAGTTTCCAACTATGACAGGTTAGACAGAACTTTATGAAATAAAAAGTAAATACATGCTAAAAAGAACTGAAAAAATGTATAGAGGTGTTGTGGGAGTTGTTTCTGAATGTCATTGTGGTAGTCTGTATTTTTAGCTCTCTTGCCTTTCATTGAATGAACACAAAACAATTATAGATAGAAGTACCAGAAAAGGAAAAAAAATGTCCATACATTTAATGTACAAAGCAACATTTTGGCTGCTTTTGGCTTTTTTTTGTGGGCAAAGACGGATGAAGCATTCATTAAAATATTTTCTTTTGTATTTCCCAGACGAAAGAAAGCCAAAGTGCTTTGGAACAACACAGAGGTGAGTAAACATTGATAGACAATTTATGAATTTTTGGACTACAAGTCTCCTGAGCCATGAAATAAAACATTTTGTTCTCTGGGAAGATCATGATCCGGATCATTTTTTCGCAAGCGTCCTTTTAACAAATCACTTTAGGTTCAGTAAATAAATATACAACCATATAAATAAATACCCCAGTCATTTTTGAGAGATCTCGGGGAGTAGCCTCTTAAATAAAGGCTGTCAAGCTAAAGGCATGAATTAGATTAAAACTCTTGGATTTCCATATCTTTGAATAAATACGCTGAAGTTGTTTGAGCTTTGTAAATATGCCTAAATATGCACAAGAATTCCTTGATGAAAAAGACACCACACCACTGGTGGCATTTGCATATGAAAGAGTATAGCAGTTGCCATACCCAAGCATTCAGAGTTCAGACAAAACATCATGATGATGTTCGTGAAAAGTATTCACAATATTTACACAATATTAGCAGAACAGACCTGAACATAGTAAGAGGTTCCCAATTTTGACAGTTCATGGAAGCGGGGTCTTTCACGATATGCACTGATGTTATGATAACAATTTAATTTATCGTTCAGCAATGTTGTGGTGGTATGCATGGCCACAGGGAATAATGTCTGTAATGATAAAACTTCATATTCATCGGGAAGAAGGAGGCGGGAACCGGCGGACAATCAAATGAAACTTTAATAATCAAAATAAACACAAAACAGCGCAACAGCCCCTCGTGGACGACTGTTGCTCACAAATAAAAAGCAAAACACAAACAAAAAAACCCAGGCCTGGTCCTCTCTCGTCCTTCACTGTCGTCGCTCCTGTTTTATATCCTTCCATCTCCTCCGTGGGACTCGAGACCGGTGGGTCGAACAGGTGTCGTTCATCTCCAATCACTCCACCGGCCTCGCTCCTGTTCCCACTCGTCACATACCCCCATCGCCCCTCGCAGGCGGGGGGGGGGGGTACCCACGAGACTGCGCTCTACCCCCACCCCCTCCCTCTGGGGGGGACCGCTCACGGGTCCTGCGGGAACCTGGTGGTAGGACAGACGAGGCGAGAGAAAAGGAGATGGAAGGAGGAGCGACAGAGACGAGAGAGGGGAGAGAGGAGAAAAAAAAAAATCCAGTTCCCAGACGCACTGCTGCTCGGCCCTCCACCAGCTGGGTGATCTCCTCCGCTGTGCCTGGCGGTGGCACTGGACTGCCCTCGGCGGACGGCACGACACTCCTCCGCCGCCTGGTGGACGGCGACGGCTCCTCCGGTTTTGGGCAGCCGGCAGGAGTCCCCCATTCCCTGCTCCTCCGGATTCCTTCACGGAGGCAGTTGGCTCCGGCCCCCTGGCAAACGGCGCAGACTCCTCTGCTCCCTCACGGGATGGCAGCCGCCCCTCCACAACACGGGCGGCCGGCAGCGAGCTCGCCCGTCCCCGGCAACTCACTCCAGCCCACCGCCTCGAGCGTCCATGGTGGCACACTTCCTCGCCTGCTCGATGGCACCGCGGATTCACCACAGCGGCGAGGGATCTTCAGCAGCCCGTCCCTCCTTCTCCCGGGCTTCGGCACCACTGTAATGATAAAACTTCATATTCATCGGGAAGAAGGAGGCGGGAGCCGGCGGGCAATCAAATGAAACTTTAATAATCAAAATAAACACAAAACAGCGCAACAGCACCTCGCGGACGACTGGTGCGCACAAATAAAAAGCAAAACACAAACTAAAACCCAGGCCTGGTCCTCTATCGTCCTTCACTGTCGTCGCTCCTGTTTTATATCCTTCCATCTCCTCTTGCTCCTGTTCCCACGGCTCTCGGCCCCGCCCCCTCGTCACAATGTCATACCCTAGGTTTTCATGAAATGCCGCCATTGCATCACACGGTTTGCATCAAGGGCATTTAATTGAAGCTGCCTGTTCATTCAGACCGACTCTGCCAAGGCATGAGTGCAGCCAATTTAATCAGCTGAAAAGCACACGCCATGGCCTTATGAGTTGTAGTTTGCTAAATATATGTCCATTCATGAAGATCTGAACAACAAAACATAATCTAAAAACAGATCTCCCATTCTCAATGATATTTTTAAGACTTTACGTAGAAAATCATTGAGAGTTTATGAATGGGGAACTCACAGACGTTCAGTGGACTGATCATTTCCAATTTGGTTATTGTCTGTCGTTTTGATCTATGACGTAATATTTAAGTATATTATATAATTCTTTGTAAAACATTATTTTGCTTGGTCTAAAGAGACCAAATTTGTCAGAAATTGAATCAAATTATCATACATTTATTCATTTGTGAGACCCTCATCTTAAAATGGTAAAGGGTAAATGGACTGCATTTATATAGCGCTTTCAACAGACCACATGGCCATCCAAAGCGCTTTACAATTTGCCTCACATTCACCCATTCACACACTCATTCACACACCGACTGCGGTGTCAGCCATTCAAGGCGCTGGGGTTAGGTGTCTTGCTCAAGGACACCTCGACACTTGGTCAGGTGGAGCCGGGGATTGAACCACCTACCTTCCGGTTTGTAGACAACCTACATGAAACACTGAGCCACTGCCACCTAATCTTAACGATAGCATCTGTGCAAAACACTTTAGAAATCTGAAAGGCCCTCACTGATTGTTAGCTGTTTCAATAACACATAAACATGGGAATTCCAGGAACATCAAGTTGAAGAAAAACACTTCACAGTCAGAGATCTTTAAAGAGATTTCTGTGCATTACCGAATCTTGAGTGTTGCTAATAAAGATCAGTCATGTTTACAGTGCCATCTATAAAACCTTTGGAAGGATATTCCAGACAATTTTCAAAAGGAATTGCAAGTTGTATTTTCAGTTGTGTTTTCCATTTGTGGATGTGACATCATAACAAATTTTGCATAACAGTTTGCGTTTTCTCTTTCATGAATGCACCTTGCCTGTCAAATTTAAAATGGAAAAACATTTAATTTGCAGCTGTATGTCCCATGTCTTATGGGTTATGATCTTGTCATATTTAAATGGCAATATTAATTTCCATGCCTGCTTTTATACCCTCTCTGCATGTAACCTGACAAAACTAAAATGGATATACAATTCGTTTAGCATTTGAATTTCCGATGCCTTAAACTGAAAGCTGTCAATCAGTGTCAGGGGTGGGACTATACTATGGGCTATATTATATATTTGTGTTTGGAGGTGACATCACTCACAGTCTATTGAACCGAATGCTTTTAACAATGGAGGTAACTGGTAAAGCCATCGCTAAAGGCAGATACCAATCCAATAGATGTTTGTGAACGAACAGACAATACAGGTCTGCTTATATTCTTTGGTACCTTACACAAAAAAATTGTTTGGTCGTATTTAATTGAAAGTGACATAGATGTGTATCTTTAGCAAAGCAGCGTGGAGAGCTGTTTCTGAGATGCTTCTGAAAAGTGCCATGGTATGGCTGCTATAAACATAATCATTGACTAAAGTGGACACAATCAGCTTCAGGGTGAAGTGTTGGAGTCGTAATGCACTGCAGACGTGTGCAGTGTAAATAAGGGGTAATCCAAGGATTAATGGGAAGGAAAGCCCTTTATACTTGAAAGTGGCAATGTATGAAGTGTTTCTTGGAGGTTATAGTAAATCAAAGAATAATCATGTGACTTTTAAGTTTGCCAGGTGACATGTAAATGTGACAAAACTGTTTCCATTGCAGTTTTGCTAAATATTCCTTTTTTTGAATTGCCTGAAAAGTTTTTTAAATGTACGTGTTTCCAACATCTTCAGTAGTACATTAGCCATGCAGTCCATGCTGTTGTTTACATCAGTGTATCTCCAATATGTTCGTGCATCCAGATTACTGACCAAACCGTGATGTTGCTGCAAACAGGTGAATGTTAACCATTAACTTCATGCTTTTTAAATGCTTTTCACCTTACTCAAGATCTCTGTTACACTCCGATTCATGCACATGAGCAACCCGCTTTTCCTTATTAGCCTACCTATATACCACGTTACCTTATATATTTTTCCTTTCTTAAAGGGATAATGAACTGCCTTATATAATTATTTTGGACTGTTCTCTCTAAGTCCACTTATAATGTAATCTAGATTTTCACATCAAAAAACATAAATGTTTTCGGAGCCATCTTTACTGTTTGGTATCTGCATGGACCTGCCTTTTTCCCTCTCTTGTTATTTACACTACATGTGTAAATCAGTGGGAGAAGCTAAACAGGCACTGATGTAGAAGTTGATCTTCCTCTGCGAAGGCGGTGTCAGAGATCATCATCACATTACATCCTTGACGTCACTGACTTTCAGTCAGAATTGTGCAACACTCAATCTCTGTTTATGGGTACCATAGGAATAAATGGGAATTGCCGTGAGCTGTATCCCACCTGGAGCAAAAAGTCTGTGACTTCTCTTTTTTCAGGTTAATCTCTAACAGTTAAATACAAAATTATTGTTTAGTGAAGAACATTTTGAAAATTAGACGATAGGCTTTCATTTCATTAAATGATAAGCTGTTTCCTCAAAAAAGCTCTTTATTCAGCATAGTGAAGCCTCTCCTCCATTGACATCTATTAAAACAAACTTCCTTCCCTGCACAGCCAAAGTGGAAGCAGGGAATTTAAATTATTGGCTGGATTTAAATTATTTACGACACTCTGGACGAGAAATTCCACAGTCACGTGAGCAGCCTCAAAGGAGAAATGAAACACATTCCACAACACACACACACACACAATTTACGCTCTTTATGTAAGTCCTTAATATGTATTTTGAATAGGTTTGTGTGTTGCATAAAGTGGTTAATCCTGTTATGCAAAGATTATAAATTGCTGACTTGTAAATTGGAAATGTTTCTCCTAATTTTAATGTTCTCAAATAGAATCATGAGTTGTAACCCTACCCCACTGACCAGGTCGTAAAACTCTATGACCTAACTAACAGAACAGCAAAGCCAGATCACTGGTACCTTTTTAAATTGTATTTCTAAACATATTGACTGTGTTGCCTTTTTGGTGCATTAGATGTTTTCTATAATCAAATTAGAGTATAATGTTTATCGTGTGTTAATCAAACTTTAAATGTGTGTAATTCTGCATATGAATGTATTGTCGTGTTTCTATCAGTTATATATGTTATTTTTGGTATCAGTTTAAATGTCATGCTTTGATGGACTCACTTATATAAAAGAAATTAATGAAAAATCTATTAATCTGGAATTGCGAACTTGCTAGAATATCACTGCTGAGATCCGATAAGCCATAACTTATTAGAAGAGGGTGTTTCCCCAAAGACAAAGGAACTTTTTCCAGCTTCAGATTGCGGACGTTCATTGGTTGTTCGCGCAAACAGAGGCGTGAACCAGTCACTCCATAAGTAGAACTGACCCAGGAAGTTCCTCCCTGTCTTGCCGTTCTTGCTCTTCTTCGCTCTCTTGTCCCTGTCTGGTCCCTCTCAGCACGGCGGCTGAGAGAACAGCCGTTCTCATGGCTCCTTCGGGAGCTTTCATCTCCGTTGTTTTTATTTCTTTTACTTACTAAGTTTCTCTCTACACGAGGAAGACGAATTCTGAATCATTACGTTTGCTGGACCTTTCAAATATCGCGCGATTCCGCAGCAGCCCCGGAAGACACGAAAGAACACGCCTAGCTATAAAGGACCACGAAAACACGCACGCTGGTCTGGCGAGTCACAAAGAGACCACATGCAAGTATCATTCTCTATGGGGATTTAAATGCTGCTTAAAGTTTATCTATTTCCTTTTCAAGGTGATTTGATTCCTTGTTGTCTTTCAAGGGTTACTGTCTGTGAGTTTGCATAACTGAGCGCGTAATTCTGTGATCATGCCTAATTCTCTCACCTCTCTCTCTCATCCTCTCTCACTCATTCTCTCTCTCTCTCTCCCTCATTTGAATTCCGTTATGTCTTGTACAAAGTTACTGTCTGTATTGTCGTACGCGTATCTACTTGTGTGATTTGTAGTTTGATGTATTATTAGTTCAATTATTAAAAACCAATATATATATTCATGATTGCCTCTGTCTAAATGCTCACATCACGAGTCAATGAAATGTCTGATCTTTAGCTACAAGCTCTTTACTTTTTAGTAACCGAAATTTCATAATGATAGGATAATGTTTTCATGGCCAGAGAATATTTTTTTTGAAAACTTTATTGAAAGTTGATAAGTTAATCTTACGGCCGTTTGCTGGACAAACCACTGTTTGATTGCGGTAATTTACAGTAAGAGATATCACTATAATTGATATGAAGAATGGAATATTGACATATTAATGAGTAAATTACAGTGCCTTGTAATGAGTTATTGATATATACAATTGACCTATTTTTTATCTTCAATAATTTTAATGTAACTGTCATATGAGATAGATATATTAATCATATTCCTGATTAATTATTAAAATTCCCTATTTATCATTTGAGTTAATTATAATGTACAACCCACTGGGGGAAAGAAAAGTAAAATGTAACTCAAGTATAGTAACTCATTTTTATAAAAACAGTTTCATTTTTCCCTCTATTGATCTTTTTTGAAGCTGAATGAAACCCTCTGAGTCTTCATTTGAATATCCAACTGTGATTCACATGTTTGTAAGGTTGGCGCAGCAGGAGCCTGTAGCTGTGCGTTCTGCTTTGAAGCTTTTGCTTTACGTGTGAATGTTGGAAAAACTTAGACAATTTTTACTTCACATCAATCTGTTGGTGAGGGGTACATGTCCCCCGGTGAGACTTCTCCTTTCAAGACACATGTCTTGAACTTATGTCACAAAGACCCCTTCTTAGCCTCATTTTAATAGAGGAGGACATTTTTAGAAAGAAACTAATTATACTGCAGGGTCCTCTGTTTACTCTAAATGGTGCGTTCGATCAGGGGTGGATTTAGTGAATTGGGGGCCCCAGGTAAATATTGTAATGAGAGCCTATAAATTTGCACACATTTACCTAGATCAACCTTAAGGTTCCTTTTTTCTTGTGGTGCTTGCTGCTGCACAATTGTGCCACATTGTTGTGTCCAAGTTTTCTAAAAAATTTTTACATTTATTAATTTAGCACACACCTTTCTTATTTCATGTTGTAGACCACAAAATAGCAATTGATTTGCTGTAGAGATGCAAGTTTTAACCAAAAAAATAAATTAATTATAAAATTATAAACCTTACAATTGAACCTTTAAACCATTTTTTTAAGAAATGGGATGAGTTGGAAGTATAAATTATTATATTATTTAAAATGGATTTATGTGGGTGAGTTTTCGCATTGGTCTGAACAAACACTGCAGACTGGATTATTGACAATGCACATTCATTCTCTGCCAGTAGGAGGTGCTTTTGGTCAGAGATATAGTGGTTTCCCTGGTAATGCAACAGCTAATAAATTATACTTTATCAGGTAAAATTAAAATCCGATCAAAACTTTTCTGAAGACAATCAGTTCCATTCAGAGGTTCATTCATACAGTATATAAACTTGAATTAGTGACAATGAGAAAAATGTGAAAAAATATAGCCTATATTTATAGGAAAGTCCACTGATGAGTTACCAGCATAAGCCTACATTTTGTTTTAGTCATTTTTACTTAGGGCTGTCAATCAATTTGTCATGCTGTCTAGTCTCTGTTTCCCTGGGTGTCCACTAGTGGGCTCACTTCCCCTTAGGCGCTTCACTGTAGGCACTAGAATTCCTCTAGTCTTGTCCTGTCATCACAGTAATTGCACTCCTGTTTATTGCACCAGGTGCAGTAACTTTATTGTCATTAGCCTCCCTATAAATACCGGTCTTTTCCTGTTGTTTGTATGGAGTCCTTACCTTTCATGTATCCAGCATTCTTGTTCCCCGAGATTCTTCCTAGTCTGCTCGTCCTCCGAGTCCTCTCGTTTTCCGAGTTCCCTTTCCTGTCCCTTTCCTTGTTTGTTTATTTTTGGACTGTCTTTTGGTTTTGACCTTGGATAGTTTTTTTGACTACGATTTGGATTATCCCTGAATAAAGACATCTGCAATTGGATCTCTCGCTCTCCCTGTGTCTCTCTGGGTACACGATCGTCACAGAAGGACTCCATCGTAAGAGATCCAGCGGTATGTCTGTTCATATTTCCTCCCCAGTCACCGAGCGGGAGAGGAATGGTTTCAAGGGTACCCGCCTGGTCGTGTTTCGTGGGACCAGGGGAGGTCGCTCAGGAGTGAGTGGTCGAGAAGAGGTCCGGCATCACTCTCCACTATTCGGGAAGAACAGATGGGAGCCAACGTCTCACCATTGTGGACGGAGAGGGGAAAGGAGGCGCAAGTCTGCCGAGCCAGCGCCGCTGCACAAGATGGCCACCAGTCCAGTGCTGCTGCACAAGATGGCCACCAACTAGAGCTGAAACAACGAATCGATTTAATCGATAAAAATCGATTATTAAAATAGTTGTCAACTAATTTAGTCATCGATTCGTTGCTAAATAACTTTTATTTGCCGTAAACGGCTCATTTCGTGCATATTTCAAATCTGCGGTGACCAAAGTGTGGCAGTAATGAGCCACCGGAGGTTTTACTCAGCCAGTACAGCAGGAGAAGTAGCGAATAGCCAATAGCTGGCCTCGTTTATGTCACGTGCTTCCCGAACAGCGTCTCTGCAGCATTTAGCGGGATGTGCGAGAACTTTACTTTGAGCCTTCAAAAAAGAAGAGTAACCTGTAAACTCTGCACTACTGAACTATTTAAAGGGACGTTCACATATCGCGTCTTTTGCGCGCTCAAGTTCGTTATTTCCAACACCGCACCGCATCGAGTTAAAAACATCTCAACTTTTCAGAATGCTGCAAGCGCATCGCGGGTCATGTGACAAGAACTAACCAATCAGCTTCATCCTTTCCCGTAACAACGTTAAAAGCTCAGTCAAGATGAAAGGAACAGCTGATCATAGTTGTATATGGATTTCCACTTTGAAATAAATTTAGTAGCAGAGCTACTGCAAGCGATTTTTTGAGCTGCAAATCCATTTATCCTTTGCTGAAATTTCCGCGTCTTCAAGGAGAGAGCACGTCATGGTTGCTTATCAAAGGCAGACGCCTCAGGGGCGCTTCTGCGCGAGCGCTTTGGAAAGAAGGAGAAAGCGGCGCGCCTAGCGTTTTCCACACGTTTTTAGGCGCGATTTGTGAACGGCCCCTAAGACTTTCATTTGTGCAGATTCTCCAGTACAATGTTGTTTGCAAATGTTTAGTCGTAAAAGCTGATAACATTGCTTTTTAACAGTTAACATTAAAAGCTTTACAAACATGTTCTGTGATCAGTTTGTAGTTTACCAGTTCAAAATTCAGTCGTGCAGCCTAATTATGACTGAATGACAGAGGTAAATGTTTAAAGATATTTGAAATGCACTTTTTTTCTAAGTATTCACTGCTTTTTCACACAGCAGGTTTTTTGTGTGTGACTGTCCAATTTTTTTTTCTGGACAACCTTCTGATGGATTTTACTTTAAATTGTGAGTTCCATTCAGGTTTCATGCCACTGGCACTTTATTCGAAGGATTGTTTACAATTTCTTAGCAAAAGCTATAAAGCTGTTTCCCAGTAAATAATAAAATACAATGCACTGCAATTTTATTCTGTTTTATCCTTATTCTTAGTGAAAATATGTTCTAAAAGGTTCCTTAATAAGCTTCGTTCGGGATGTTAAACTACTTTAGGAGCTCTAAGGACTGCCATGGTGAAAACATTATTTTAAATCTTGTGAAATTTGCTAGAGTATGGGTCAGTGTTCTGATTGCAGAAGAGTTCGACAAAGGATTACTAACACAATAAAACAACTCCAGGTATATTTTTGATTAGGATATAACAGTGCAAAATGGTTAAAATCTCTTAAAAATCTATGCTGAAGGATAAAGACCATTTATTAATAATTTACTTGGGGAAAAAATGGAAAAAACTAAAATATAAGTACATAAACCGATTAATCGATTAATCGTAAAAATAATCGACAGATTAATCGATTATCAAAATAATCGTTAGTTGCAGCCCTACCACCAACCCAACGCCGCTGCGCAGAATAGCCGCCGACCCAGCACCATTGCACAGGATGGCCGCCAATCGAGCACCACGAGGCAAGATGGAAGCCAGCCCAACACCACAGCACAAGATGGCCGCCAGCTCAGCGCCACGAGGCAAGATGGACGCCATCCCAGCACCACAGCACAAGATGGCCGCCAGCCCAGAGCCACTGCGCAGAATGGCCGCCGGCCCAGCACCACTGCCCATGATGGCCGCAGGTCCAGCGACACTGCACAAGATGGCCGTCAGCCCAGCGCCACGAGGCAAGATGGACGCCAGCACAGCGCTACAGCACAAAGTGGTCACCAGCCCAGCGCCACGGTGCAAGATGGCCGCAAGCTCAGCGCCAACGCCCAAGATGGCCGCTGATACGTTTTTGGATTATTTCTCCATGCTGTCAAAGATCATAGAGATTCCCAGGAGTGTTCACGTCACGTCTGCTGAGCCAGCACCACAGTACAAGATGGCCACCAACCCAGCGCCACTGCACAAGGTGGCCACCAGCCCGGAGCCACTGCAGAGGAGGGCAGCTACAGTGGGCTTTCCTGAGTTGAGTCAGGTTCCAGTTAACCCTCCAGAGTCAAGTCAGGTTCCAGTTGACCCTCCAGAGTCGAGTCAGGTTCCCGTTGACCCTCCAGAGTCGAGTCAGGTTCCCGTTGACCCTCCAGAGTCGAGTCAGGTTCCCGTTGACCCTCCAGAGTCGAGTCAGGTTCCCGTTGACCCTCCAGAGTCCAGTGAGGTTCCCGTTGACCCTCCAGAGTCGAGTGAGGTTCCCGTTGACCCTCCAGAGTTGAGTCAGGTTCCCGTTGACCCTCCAGAGTCGAGTCATGTTCCCGTTGACCCTCCAGAATCGAGTGAGGTTCCCGTTGACCCTCCAGAGTTGAGTCAGGTTCCCGTTGACCCTCCAGAGTTTAGTCAGGTTCCCGTTGACCCTCCAGAGTTGAGTCAGGTTCCAGTCGACCCTCCAGAGTTGAGTCAGGTTCTCGTTGACCCTCCAGAGTCGAGTCATGTTCCAGTTGACCTTCCAGAGTCAAGGCAGGTGCCCGTTGACTTTCCAGAGTTGAGTCAGGTTCCGGTTGACCCTCCAGAGTCGAGTCAGGTGCTCATGGACCCTTCAGAGTCGAGTCAGGTGCTCATGGACCCTCCAGAGTCAGGGCTAGTCACCGTTGACCTTCCAGAGTCGGGGCTAGTCACCGTTGACCTTCCAGAGTCAGGGCTAGTCACCGTGGACCTTCCAGAGTCAAGTCAAGTCACCGATGACCCTCCAGAGTCAGGGCTAGTCACCGTTGACCTTCCAGAGTCAGGGCTAGTCACTGTGGACCTCCCAGAGTCAAGTCAAGTCACCGATGACCCTCCAGAGTCAGGGCTAGTCACCGTTGACCTTCCAGAGTCAGGGCTAGTCACAGTGGACCTCCCAGAGTCAAATCAAGTCACAGATGACCCTCCAGAGTCAGGGCTAGTCACCGTTGACCTTCCAGAGTCAAATCAAGTCACCGATGACCCTCCAGAGTCAGGGCTAGTCACCGTTGACCTTCCAGAGTCAGGGCTAGTCACCGTGGACCTCCCAGAGTCAGGTCAAGTCACTGGTGATCTTCAGGGACAGAGTCCAGTCACCGGTGATCTTCAAGGACCGAGTCAAGTCACCAGTGATCTTCATGAACAAGGGCAAGTCACCATTGATCTTCATGAACAAGGAAACACCATGGGAGTACCAGAGTCTCGTAATTTCTCTGTGGAACTACCAGAGCCTCTCCACGTCTCTGATGAACTACCAGAGCCTCCCCACGTTTCTGCTGAACTACCAGAGTCTCTCCACGTATCTGATGAGTCTCTCCTCGCTTCTGCGGAACTTCCAGAGCCTCGTCACATCTCAGTTGAACTCTCTGAGCACCCGACTGATCCTGCTGTGGCCACGAGGCTACCCTTAACTTCTTCATGTTTTTTGTTTAAGACTTGCCCAATCAGACTTATCCTCCTGTTTATTCGGCCACAGGGATGTGGTGGTCTTCTGCTCCGCCCTGGGGGGCGTCTGGTTCGGACGCACGGAGGTGGTGGTCTTCTGCTCCGCCCTGGGGGGCATCTGGTTCGGCTGCATGGATGTGGTGGTCTTCTGCTCCGCCCTGGGGGGCGTCTGGTTCCGACGCACGGAGGTGGTGGTCTTCTGCTCCGCCCTGGGGGGCGTCTGGTTCGACCGCACGGATGTGGTGGTCTTCTGTTCCGCCCTGGGGGGCGTCTGGTTCGGACGCTCGAATGTGGTGGTCTTCTGTTCCGCCCTGGGGGGCGTCTGGTTCGGACGCTCGGATGTGGTGGTCTTCTGCTCCGCTCTGGGGGGGCGTCTGGTTCGGCCGCACAGATGTGGTGGTCTTCTGCTCCGCCCTGGGGGGGCGTCTGGTTCGGACGCACGGATCTGGTGTTCTGCTCCTCCTTGGGGGGGCGTCTGCTTAGGCTGCATGGATGTGGTGGTCTTCTGCTCCGCCGTGGTGGGCGTCACGTGATGTCCTTCTTGGACTTGTGTTTTTGTGTTTATTTTTTTTTTGTTCTTCTGTCTGTTTTCCTCCTATGGACCTGGCCCTCCGTCCCTCCCCTGATCCTCCGCCAGTCCACCTCCCTCTTGGGTTTCTTGTCTGTGTCTTTCGTTCTGTTTCCCTCTAAGGACCTGGCCCTCCGTCCCTTCCCCTGTTCCTCCGCCGGTCCACCACCCTCCTGGACTCCTTGTTTTGTGTTGCACTTCTCTTGTCTCTGTTTTCCCATTTCACCTGGTCGTCTTGTCTCTGTTTCCCCATTCTACCTGGTCCTCTTGTCTCTGTTTTCCCCATTTTACCTGGCCCTCCGTCCCTCCCCCTGGTCCTCCGCCGCTCCACCTCCCTCCTGGTCTCTTTGTGTGTTTGGTCTTCCCATGGGTTTGGGTGGAGCATCTGGCAGCTGCTCCGTGGAGGAGGGGGTAATGTCACGCTGTCTAGTCTCTGTTTTCCTGGGTGTCCACTAGTGGGCTCACTTCCCCTTAGGCACTTCACCGTAGGCGCTAGAATTCATCTAGTCTTGTCCTGTCATCACAGTAATTGCACTCCTGTTAATTGCACCAGGTACAGTCACTTTATTGTCATTAGCCTCCCTATAAATACCAGTCTTTTCCTGTTGTTTGTATGGAGTCCTTACCTTTCATGTATCCAGCATTTTCATTCCCTGAGATTCTTCCTAGTCTGCTCGTCCTCAGAGTCCTCTCGTTTTCCGAGTTCCCTTTCCTGTCCCTTTCCTTGTTTGTTTATTTTTAGACTGTCTTTTGGTTTTGACCTTGGATTGTTTTTTGACTACGATTTGGATTATCCCTGAATAAAGACATCTGCAATTGGATCTCTGGGTACACGATCGTCACACAACTAAAATATATAATTGTGATTTATCACATGATTGCAATGAGTTAAACTCATGAATGCGCATCTCGTATATGAAAAGCATTTTAGGGGGCCCTATGTCTGAGGAAACACATTGACTTTTGGCTGAGAGAACAGGAGGTGAGATGGCTGTTCGCAGATATTTGATTGTGCATTACTTCTTGGTGTTCACCTTTCAATGGTTATTTATCTGTCTAGAGTTGAATAAAAAATTCACAATACATATTCTTCAGTTTGCTTTTTTTAAAATCTGTAACTGCCTTTGAAATCTCTATAACAGCTTGCTCTGAGATGTCCATTGTTGAAGGCAAAGATTAAAAAAAAAAAAAAAACTTCAATTGTGGATGATGTCCATTCATAAGACCAGATCCATATGTGTGGCGGAATTATGATTAAAAACCAGTGGGTTTTAACCTCAGCACAAAGAGTAAGCAACCCTTTTGAGCATTCAAAAGAACTTGTAAAATCTTTGTGAAATATAATGTTTGAAAAAGGAAATGTAAATCTATGAATTGGAGCATTCATATTTTTAATAATATTAGTATTAGTACAATGTATAAATAGTATAAGGTATCAGATGTTTTGTGTTTCTGCTTAAATAATTGTCCCAATTAAAGATACAGTTATTTGTTTAATACATTTTTATTTATATTTATTTTATATTATTAATATTTATATATTTTCTTGTAAAAAATCTAAGTGTAGCATAATATAATCTTTCAATAGAAAATATTAAAGTATAAATAAGAGCATATAATGTCAGTCACCTATATGTCCCTGTTTTTTCCTCTTAAAAGATCTGTGATTTTTTTTTTTTTTTTTTTTTTTATTTTACTGTAGATTACATTTATTATTTAATTAAATATTTATTTTTTTGTTTCCAAATTCTCTTGGCTGGTACTTTACATACCCCATTTATTATGTATTATTATTATTATTTTGAATGCTAAACCCTCAGTTTCTTATCTTAAGGTGCTCACTATAAAGTATCTACACCTATGAGCACACTTAATTCAGTTTGCTATTTCAGTTAACCCATTACATCTGTGAAAGTTCTCATATGATCGCAATCTCAGAGTAAAGGTGTTGGCATCCTCAAATATGATTTCCCTGACATATGCAAGGACTAAAGAAGATGACATTGTGCTCATTAAGGTAAGGACAAATATCTTTTGCAGTCTAAATTTGGTTGTTTAATGTTGTTTAAACATGGTGAGCTTATGATTTTTTCGTTCGCAGTATTCTTTTGTGTGTTGCATTTTCTTCTGCATCTAAAGAACAAAGTAAAAGCAAAACCCCCAAAAATCCCTAAAAAGGAAAAAAGATGTTCCACCTGTGTACACTTTTTTTTTTTATCTCTGAAAGAAATGTACTGATATATACTGAAAAAGCAATTCAACAGCACAACTGTTTAAGAAGCTAAACATTTTCAGCATATAGACCTTTGTTTGTATCCAGTATTGCATTAATACAAATTCAGTGAAGAACAGTTTTCCACTGTGCTTTATTATTGATGGACATACTCTTGTTATGGTTAAACAAAGACCGGAAGTTGACCTACATCGGCTGGTGAAACTTATGAAATGGAATCATATTCCTTTTTATGGTTTATTTGCCAATCAATACTGAATGTTTTTCTCAATTTGAGAGATTACATTTTCGAAACTTCACTAGCTAATGACTGTAAACTGATTAATTAGTCATGTTTTCTGTTTGACATTAGACACATTTTACATTAACACCAAAGCACATCAAGTAAACTCCCACTGGCTTTTATAATATTCTTTGTATGAAAACAAAATCAGACACTTCCTTGAAATAATTCAGTGTCAAAACAAGCAAAGACCTCGTGGTGAAGACATTAAACAGAGTCAAGGACAGAATGGCACACTGGGATTGAAAGTGCATCCGAAAATATATATTAACAGATATTAAAGATTTTTCTTCTAAAAACAAAATTTACATCTAAAGTCTACATTTAGCTTCAGAGTGTAGTTAATGCAGAACAAACAGTGTTGTTTTTGGTGGTTAACATGATGAAAATGGAATTCAGTGAATGATATATATTTCTTGCAAATTATAACATAAATCTATGATCATTGTTCATCATTGTTATATATAATAATGAGATATTTCATGTAATATAAAATATGTTTTTGGAGATGAGAAAACAAACGTTAATTGACATTCAGCTTTTTATATTTAAATTACTTAGTTTCTTATCAGTTAGGTACATTAGAGTTTAATGTTACATCATATGTTAAATGAATGTTTATTGCATTATTTTACCAGCGTGTGTTGCCATGGTGGTGTTGTGTACTTCAGCTTGTGGAATGTCATCATGGCTGCGTTTATGGTGGTTGTAAGATTATTAAACGTTCAAAACAGATAGGTTGGTATTTAGCTAATATGATACAGTACATGATTTTACTGTAAATGTAAGTTAAATCCATAAAACCTATAGAGTCCTTACTATATTTTTACTGTAAAATTCTGGCAAACAGTGTATGCCATACCATTAAAAAATCATGTAAAATACCACCAGGTCATTATGCATTAAAATTCTTGAATCTTGGGAGTAGCTCAAATCTTTTTGGTGTGGATGCAGTGTTGTAGGGACTTTAATCAGTGTATGTGGAGACACAATTTACTGGTCAATATAATCGGAATATTTTTCTGTGCTTATGCTGAATACGCTCTCTGCCAGCTCAAAGTGGATAACATTCAAAGATCTTCCGTTGAAAGCATATGATGCAAGACCCTCTCCAAATCTGCTTTTCCCAGAAGGACTAGAGAGAGAATGCTAAAGACTTGAATGAAATTGCTAGTTATAACAGAACAGTACTACCCCCTCCTGGACAGAAAACGTCAATTATCCAGTGTGTACTTTGCCTCATTTTAGAGGTTTCCTCTGAGCGATTAGGTGTTTATTTATTTTAGGTGATCCTTGCCTGACACCTTTCACCACATTTCTTTACTTTTTTTATTTTTAATTTAAGCCCTTATTTGCCCTTCTGTGTTGTTCTTAAATCTTCACATCTTTCATCACATTTAATTATTATTATTATTTATGTATTTATTTATTTTATTTTTTTTACTTCTAAACTGTTATCATGTAGGAGTGATGCATGTCCAGTGCTTGCATATTTTGACATGCTTATTAAAATTCTAGTTTGCGTTTATGTGTGCAGTATATTATTCATGATGGGGGGAAAGCTGTTTTCCGAAGATGAATATGCATAATTACTGAAATATAATTTATATATTGTCTACACAGATGGAAATCAAGAACTCATTGAAATCTTGTTGGGACTTTTCATATTTCAAGCCTGGGAAATTTTGATTATGAAAAGCTGAACTTTATCGTACTTGGTTTGTGACATATAGCTGTTCTGGTACATTGGCAGCTCAATGGAATCTTCCTGCACTTTCAGTTATTGAAGTGAGGTCAGGGGCCATGTCAACTCTAAGCCTCTCTCCATTCCAAACCTTTATTTAGCCACTTTCTGAGGGGATAGACCAGTATATTGGCCATGAGAATGAGTGTGGGGCAAGAATAAACAGCCCTCTGCAGATTCTTGTTTCAAAGAAATATGCAGAAACACATGGCTTTGGTAGAGGTTCTAATTATTCTGTACTGTGTAGGCCATTAACTATCTGAGATTGTAGAAATGTTGTCATTTTGGTTTTAGGTTACAATGGAGCAAAATAATCAAGAAATGCTGCACCCTATGGTTGTTATAATATTTATGTACTTAAAACCTGCTATATTTGTGGGGTTGAGTTGTCATGTTTTAAATCATGTTATAAAATTATAAAATGCATTAATTTGTTTGTTTGCCCAAAACAGTGGTTTGACCTCATATTATTTTTGTGTGTGTGTGTTTCAGTGTGTTTTGTGTTCAAAAATTTTAAAGTCTCTTTTGCTTACCAATGCTGCATTTATTTGGTCAACAATACAGTAAAAGCAGCAATATTGTGAAATATTATTACAATTAAAAATATGTATATATATATATATATATATATAGCATCCATTACTTCAGTGTTACAAGATCTTTAAGAAACCATTGTAATATATTATAATACTATTATACCATTATAATAGTATTATATATAATAGTAATATACTTGTGATATTTCTTATTATCAATGTTGAACGGTTATATAATTTATTTATTATAATTTTTTTTTATACATCAATGATACACACACACACACACACACACACACACACACACACACACACACACACACGTGTGTATATATATATATATATATATATATATATATATATATATATATATATATATATATATATATATATATATATATATATGTGTGTGTGTGTGTGTGTGTATGTATATGTATATAGTTTAATGCATCCTAAAAATCTCACTGACCTTACTGTTGTCAGCATACAGAAGAGAATAACAGGCACAGTAACTTCCACACACACGTCTTTACTGAAGGAACAGAGCAGAGACAGGTAAGGATATGTGGTGAGTATAAGAGAGATGATTAATCAAGTCACGTCTGTCGCTGAAAGAGTAACAGTCTATATCTTTGCAGGCAGAGAAAGAATGACATGCTGGGGATTGGGGACAAAGCAGTAGAAGTAGAAGGATTGTCTACAGGTAGGTCGTCAGTTTGCACATGTGGTAACACCAAGACCAGACAATGATGGAGTGAAGAGTGGCTGCTTATACAGGGTGCTGAGCTGTTGCAGGTGGCTCAAGTTAGAATTACAGTAATTGTGAGTGGTGGAGCTGAGGGATCTATCTTTGGGTGCCTGGATGATTCTGTGACTAGGCTAAATATATATATATATATTTTCTTCTAAAAAGAACAGGAATCTGCACTTCTGTTGCAAGTTTTTATGTAGCCTGAGGCTGTTGCTTTTTGTGGACTCTTTTCATATTATCCTCATGACAATGTTTATGATAGTAAACCTAAATAACTTTTGGTTTGAACTTGTTGTGTTGATTACTCTGTTGCTTGTGGCAATGGACTACCAAGGCACAGACCAACCCACCTACCAGCAGCAGCAGTTTTAACCTAAGAGGCAATTGTGGTATTGGTGTTAGTCTTTGTTTTGGTGCTGCATGACCACATGTGTATTGCAGCTCTGCGCAAATCACAAGGGCGGACTGCTATTAGTCCTACTGTCATCGCATTTTATTGTACAGTGAAAGCCAAAATTACATAATGAAGCATGAATGTGCTTGATATTACAGCAGTGATTCTAATACAAGCTTTGTCCCTAGTGGTTTATTTGGAAGAAACAGCAAAAACCCATTCTATCAGCATCTTTCTTTCCCAATGTGAGTCGGTGGGCCACACAGTTCTATTTGATGCCATATGTGCTGTACTATATTATCAAGCCACGAGATTGTATAAACGTGTTCTGATTTAGTATATGGTACATTTGCAGCCAACACGGGTTTAAAATCGTTGGCCTTGTCCACCTCGCGGCGCCCTTCCCCAGCACTGCTGAACCGGATTCTAGGTCAACATTAATCCGCACGTTTGGCTTCAGACCCCGAGGGCACTTTTATGGTCCCAGCATAGCCTATCGCTGACAACTTCTATTTATTGCCTATATGCATAATCATAAAGATATCAGCTCTCGAGCGATTACTGAAACCAGTAAATGCTTTCTTCAGACAGAATATTGGTAACAGTTTGTTACAGCGATAAAATAGTAGCATAGCCTAAAATAAATGTGTGATCGTATTTTATACAGTAGCAATATAATTAACAATACGAGTGCTTTAAATTTTAATTCACTGTTAAATCAAATCCCGCGTTTGGCGTGTGATGACGTTTTTCAGTATTTCATTGAAGCTTTTTCTTAACACAACAAAAGTAGCAGCCAATTTATAAAAATACAAATCAATTGGTTATGAATTTAAAAAAAAAAAAATATATATATACAAACGTTTACAAATTGTACACAAATACTACATTAACAGAAAATATTTATTATTTCCTAGGTTCTTAGGGGAAAATGCTTCGTATAATTTGATGTTAAATGTTTTTTTATTTTATTTAAAGTTAAAAAAAAACTCGATTTTTAAGTTTAAAAACTTTCAAAATCATCGTTTAATTAAAGACTCACGCAGATATTTGGTGAACATTACATTATTGCTTACCATAGTAACATTTTGTAAGGGGAATAACGTGGCTCGTGTGAGTGTATGTTCAAGCTAGGTCACGAGGACACATGGATGGTGACGTCACTCGCTCTTCCCGGGGAACAATCAGAGGCAGCGCGAGCTCCACTTGAATGGATTGTTGTCGGTGAATAACTTTGCTTCTGGTTTCTAACCATTAGCCCACCGCTCACATTTTCTGCCGTTTTTCTTCTAATATTCGCGACTCCAAATTGCACTAAATGGTTAATGAAGCACTTAACACCACTCGGAAAAGTGTTGGCAACAAACCCCTGAGGTCTGTGTGTGCGGCTTAACTTTTGCAAAGTGGGTAAGTGCAGAAATCTCAACACTCTTTTCCCGTGTATTTTTCCTTTCAATTTCAGGATATTTCCATTTAATTCTGCTGAACTTTGGAAGTTTCAGACTTCACGCTACTGAAAAAATAGCTGTAATTTCGCTTCAGTGTTACATCTACATGCCAATGTTGTTTACAATCATCATTCCTGTCAGTTATAGTTGGACACAGTATGTTGCCATTGTTCCTCAGTGAAGCGCGGGGTCAGTCCTGTTTGCTTTTCTTATCTTTTTGAAGTCTCTCTGAACACTCCGTCCAAACTTTTCACTTTCCCTTGGAGACTCAGTAAGATCCAAGAATATCAGTGACCCCGGTTTATGTGTATTTATGGAGCTCTCAGTGTCTGGACTCTTGACACAATTGACACAGTTAACTCTGCAAGTTTAGGAAACACAAAATGCTCTGACAATGTAAACTTCGCATAGTGACCACACTTTAGATTCAGTACTTGGGGCCACTGTAACTTGATCCACCTCTGTGTATTGCCTCCAAGAGCTTGGTCCTAGTTTTGCTGTTAATAACAGTGCTGACCTCATCCTTAGTTTCCACCATATTAAGCGAAAGTTTGCTTTGGAGTGTATGTACGGACTAACTAAAGTTTGATTTTATTCAGGTGTCCTGGGATCTGTTGGAATCTGAATGGACTAATATGAAGAGCCTGAAGGCAAAGTTTAGGAAGAGTGATGTAAGTATGACTTAGTGTATTTTTCAGGTGGTTTGGGAATATTGCGTTGGTCATGTACACTAGTCCAAAAAGTCCTAGATGAAATAAGATGATAATTTAACAACTTATCATATGATGTTTATAATTCATATATTTTCATTCATTTGGAATCTGAGGTCTAGTTTCATAGTTGACTTGTGTGAATGTTCTAGACTGAGGTGAATGACTCAGAATCAGACATGTCTGCAGCTTTATTATGAGGACTGAGTCATAACTGGGAGTATAATTTTATGGCTGAGAATTTCTGCACTCCCAAAGAAAGAATGAAAGAAAAAAACAAGCCTCAGAGGAGCTTCCTGCCACCAAATGTGATTCAGCAATCATTCCTAAGCTTGTAACAGATCTTCATCGGTCTCAGGGAGAAGTATTGGAATGTACTTGAACAAAACATTATTGCTTATAATTGCATGATTTGGCTTGCCAAATCATTGCCACTCGGGCTGAATCAGCAGAGAGAGATTACTGTGAAGCTGAGTTTTAATATACTTTCTGCCAGCACATGGTCTCAGTGGCTTTTTGAACATTTGCACGGAATGTTGCTAAGAGCAAGCCTGCCATAGCCACATTCACAGCTCATAATATTGATTTTTCTCCTTGTATGGTGGCAGAGATGTGTTTTACTGTTTTTCTTTACTAAATGGTGGGTGTTTGCTTGAACAACAATGTGATTGCCTAGGAACAAAACGTTGCATTTTCTTTTTTTTTCTTTTTTTTTTTACAAAAATCCATAGGTAGGTTCATAGAAAGAGTTGACAAAGAGAACCCATTCAAACAAATGAGATGCACATATCGTCACCTTGGAATTATAATTTTATTTCTGCATTCTGAATAGTTTCGAGTAGGGATGCAATGATACCATTTTTTTCAGAACCGATCCGATCCTTGTCTGCCGATACCAATCCAATCCGATACCAGCACAGTTATTTTTTCAATCAATGTAGAATTTCTATACTTCTCTGTGTTGACCTGATCATCACTCTTTTTTGTGTTAAATACAACCTACTACATATAGACAACTTCATTTTAATGAAAAATAATGAATGAAAAAAAAATCATAATCTATAAAAAAAAACCCTATTATAAACTAGGTTAGTGAATAATTCAGCAGCAAAAGATACTCTAGATTCTAGAAAAATCACAGTGCACAATAATTTTATAAAATCTAGTGCAATATTTTATTTTCAAATAAAAGTGAAAAAGGATAAATCTGGTAAAATGTTACACATTGCTCTTTGTATTGTTGTAAAATACATTCATGAAAAAACAAGTGTATATATATTTATATAGAAATATAAAAGACGTTTCTTTTAAATGTATAGCACAGTAATAAAGGCAGCAACATATCATATCATAGATAGGACAGAACAAGAAAGATTATGTGATGTGACATTCAGCCAAGTATGGTGACCCATACTCAGAATTTGTGCTCTGCATTTATCCCATCCAAAGTGCACACACACAGCAGTGAACACACACCCGGAGCAGTGGGCAGCCATTTATGCTGCGGCGCTGAGTTGGGGGTTCAGTGCCTTGCTCAAGGGTGTAA
This sequence comes from Carassius carassius, assembly GCF_963082965.1. Taxonomy (NCBI): domain Eukaryota; kingdom Metazoa; phylum Chordata; class Actinopteri; order Cypriniformes; family Cyprinidae; genus Carassius; species Carassius carassius. Next base: position 9,666,659 of record NC_081801.1, read on the forward strand.
CGGTAGCAGGCCCAAAACTTAAATAAAACGTCTAACTTAACTATGCACAGTTCGGGCGCCAGACAAGCTTAATCTTGTCAAAATACAAATGCTATTTGTTGCTTTTTACCACGGAATGTCTCTATTAGCCACCGATTACAAACATAAATCAGAGTCTCACACAAAGAAAGTTAACCTTCACAGTTATATATTTTCACCAAACTAAAAAGGAAAAAAAAATAATAATTCACAAGTTCATTGTCATGTTATATAGTATATTTTCTTAAACAATGAAGGTAAGAAAATCACAAAACACCAACAAAGGAGATCAAAAATAAATAAATAGAAAAAAAATGTTATGCACCCTTAGTTCCACGCAATATTTCCTCAACAGGAGGTACTGGAAACAGAAAGGATGAAAAAGTATATAAAATGTATAAAGAGATCACCTTGGTTTGAATTCAAAATAAAAACATACGTTCTTCAACACAAAAAAAAACAATACATAAAAAATATATAAACACTTCTACACGCTAAATCAAATCAAACACCATGAAATGGAAAAGTCTTTGCCTTGGTGCGCTGTGATGAATGGGCGTGCTTGAATGTTCAGGTAGGTTTGCGTGTTAGTGTAGTGTGTGTGTTTGTGTGTGTTTGCGAGGAGCGCTGAGCTCGGCCGATAATGGCAGGGAGGAAACAGTTTTTCTTTTTTTGTCGGTTGGAGTCTTTTAAACTAAGGAAGTTTAAACAGGAGTTCGTTCACCTGAGTAGCTCACTCGCTCTCGTCAGCACCAAAGACTACGTCGCCCTGCAACCAGCAGCCGAGAGTGCATGCCGCACTCAGTGATCGCCCCGGAAACTCGCGTCCGCTTCAGCAACCCAGACTGGCCCAAACAGCAGCGATGCGTTCAGTCTCACCAACTAGGCGGTTGTCTCAGGTAATCGGTTTTCTCTCTCGTTCCTTCTCTCACTTGTCTCTCCTCTTTTTTTTTTCCTCCTATAACTCCTCCTTATATACACGTTTCCAATTTCCGGTTAATTTACTTCCCTCCTCCATCCAGCCACACAGCAAAAAAAAAAAACTCCTCTTTTTTCCTCGCACTTCCACAAGGGCACCTAAGTCGTGATATTGCCAGCCCGGGACTCAAACCCACAATCCTAGGGATAGGAGTCATGCTCTCTAACCACTAGGCCACGACTCCCCCCATTATTAATAATCTTTGATTGCACAGAAAAGTATTATAATGCAGGCTGCGCAGCCCTCCGAGTCCACATAGAAATGTTAGCACAACAAACAAGCTGCTCGGCTTGTGTTCATCTTCAGTTCTTTCTTCACAGCAGTTCAGTCAGTGTACTGTCTGAATAAATGAATTACTCAGGGATATTTGATTAATGTTTACTGGAGACGAGAACCATTTAAAATGATTCAGTCCGATTTGGTGAACTGGTTCAACCAATTCACTAAGAAGAACCGGTAAAATCAAACAATTCGTTCGTGAACCGGACATCACTAGTACAAAGGGAAGAGATACCAGGGAACTACACTGCGACCAAAATGGTCGCATATGCGACCTTTTGAAATGACATTGCGACCCTAATTTTTATGAGGTCGCAAATGTATTACTGATTATTTTTGTACCAACCTTATGTTTTGGGCAATATGATTTACTATGAGCATTTATTAAAACAGAAATGTGTATTTTAAAAATACATTTTATAACATGCTCTGAGCATTCAACACATCAAGTTTGCTTCAGCCCCCGCGATACGGGAACGCTGAACTGAGCAGCTGGTTATTCGCGCGCTGTGTGCGGTGCGCACGAGAGAGCCGCATCTCACGGACAGCAACACCGAACCGAGCTCTCCTTCAGGACGTTCACGTCCTCCTGCACCTGAACGAACAAATACAAATTGCAGTTTAAACAAACAGAAAAGTTTGCAAAAGAGCTTAATTCAGCACTGCGGTGTTCTGGTGTTCAGGGAGCAAGCAGAGACGCGTCTCAAAGTCTTCTTGCTTTTGTACCGACAAATACATACTTAATATGTCAAAATACCTGTCTTGGAAAGTGTGTTCGAAAAGTCTGTGGTTATGTCTTAAGTGAAAGTAAAGAGTTGGAAAGAAATCGGATGTGTATCATTATAATGGATGCACTGTCTCTTAAAGTGACCGCGCCTAATTTACCAGCTCTGCTGTCGGTGTCTTTAATGTATGAAAATGAAAGTAAATCACTCAATGCTCTTGATTGAATTACTTTGTATTTTTAACAAGAATCTATCCACAGTCAAACTAAAAATCAGATATAATTGATTATATTGTTTTACTGGTGGGTGCAGGACACTAGTTCATTTATGTAAGTGAGTATAGCAAAATACAGCGAACTGTGAAATATTATACCCAAAAATTCTTCATACTGTAGACTAACAGTGAAATTGATATATATATATATATATATATATCTATATATATATATATATATATATATATATATATATATATATACAACCCGAATTCCGGAAAAGTTGGGACGTTTTTTTAATTTTAATAAAATGAAAACTAAAGGAATTTCAAATCACATGAGCCAATATTTTATTCACAATAGAACATAGATAACGTAGCAAATGTTTAAACTGAGAAATGTTACACTTTTATCCACTTAATTAGCTCATTTAAAATTTAATGCCTGCTACAAAAAAGTTAACACGGGGGCAACAAATGGCTAAAAAAGCAAGCAGTTTTGAAAAGATTCAGCTGGGAGAACATCTAGTGATTAATTAAGTTAATTGATATCAGGTCTGTAACATGATTAGCTATAAAAGCTTTGTCTTAGAGAAGCAGAGTCTCTCAGAAGTAAAGATGGGCAGAGGCTCTCCAATCTGTGAAAGACTGCGTAAAAAAATTGTGGAAAACTTTAAAAACAATGTTCCTCAACGTCAAATTGCAAAGGCTTTGCAAATCTCATCATCTACAGTGCATAACATCATCAAAAGATTCGGAGAAACTGGAGAAATCTCTGTGCGTAAGGGACAAGGCCGGAGACCTTTATTGGATGCCCGTGGTCTTCGGGCTCTCAGACGACACTGCATCACTCATCGGCATGATTGTGTCAATGACATTACTAAATGGGCCCAGGAATACTTTCAGAAACCACTGTCGGTAAACACAATCCGCCGTGCCATCAGCAGGTGCCAACTAAAGCTCTATCATGCAAAAAGGAAGCCATATGTGAACATGGTCCAGAAGCGCCGTCGTGTCCTGTGGGCCAAGGCTCATTTAAAATGGACTATTTCAAAGTGGAATAGTGTTTTATGGTCAGACGAGTCCAAATTTGACATTCTTGTTGGAAATCACGGACGCCGTGTCCTCCGGGCTAAAGAGGAGGGAGACCTTCCAGCATGTAATCAGCGTTCAGTTCAAAAGCCAGCATCTCTGATGGTATGGGGGTGCATAAGTGCATACGGTATGGGCAGCTTGCATGTTTTGGAAGGCTCTGTGAATGCTGAAAGGTATATAAAGGTTTTAGAGCAAAATATGCTTCCCTCCAAACAACGTCTATTTCAGGGAAGGCCTTGTTTATTTCAGCAGGACAATGCAAAACCACATACTGCAGCTATAACAACAGCATGGCTTCGTCGTAGAAGAGTCCGGGTGCTAACCTGGCCTGCCTGCAGTCCAGATCTTTCACCTATAGAGAACATTTGGCGCATCATTAAACGAAAAATACGTCAAAGACGACCACGAACTCTTCAGCAGCTGGAAATCTATATAAGGCAAGAATGGGACCAAATTCCAACAGCAAAACTCCAGCAACTCATAGCCTCAATGCCCAGACGTCTTCAAACTGTTTTGAAAAGAAAAGGAGATGCTACACCATGGTAAACATGCCCCGTCCCAACTATTTTGAGACCTGTAGCAGAAATCAAAATTGAAATGAGCTCATTTTGTGCATAAAATAGTAAACTTTCTTAGTTTAAACATTTGCAATGTTATCTATGTTCTATTGTGAATAAAATATTGGCTCATGTGATATGAAAGTCTTTTAGTTTTCATTTTATTAAAATTTAAAAAACGTCCCAACTTTTCCGGAATTCGGGTTGAAAATATATATATATTAAATTAGGGACCTGACCATGTTTTGCTTAAGTTTTTCTTTCTTTAATCGCTAATGCAACCTTTTCACACCACAGTCTGAACAAAATTAAGCATTGCTTGGTAATTGTTCAACAAAGTATTGATAGTTATGTAAATATTGTCATACTATAGTTGTCTGAAGTTTTGGTTGATTCCATTACATATCTTTGTATCAAAGTTATCTGACATTATCAAGAGGAATTTGTTCTGACACAGTTTAAATATGAGTTCTTGTCATATTTTATTACCAATTTCTTAACTACAACAAATAAACTGTGATAATGTGATAAATGTTGAAGGTGTCTAAATACATTTTGGTTTGACTGTGTATTTTTTGGTAGTCAAACCCCATCCCCACCAGAGTTTAACTTTATTTGCTTGGTCGTAGCAGACTGTCCAGAAGCTAATTCCTTTCTGTCCTCTATCGTATAATGTCACATTTCACAGTCGGTCACAGCTTAAAGGGGTCATATGATGCGATTTCAAGTTTTCATTTATCTTTGGAGTGTTACAAGCTGTTAGTGAATAGATTTGATCCCTAAAGTTTCAAAGACTAAAGTCTTAAACCCAAAGAGATATTCTTAACCTGTTAGTCAGCACCCCCAAATTATGGGACTCACAGCTGAAGTGCTCTACCCAACTTATAATTGTAACAGTTTCCTACTTCAGTGTGTTACAAACATAATTTTTTTATTTGATTATATAATAAGTGTTAACAAGGATTAAAAAACCAAAATAACTGACATGGGAAAATTACGTCGGTTAGAGGTTATGAATTTCGGTTTTGATTATTTTTCGATTAATCGTCCAGCCCTATATTCAAATATATTTGAATATCTACGTGCCTACCCCCCAAAATGCATAAAAAATAAAATAAAATACACCGTAGCCTAATGGAGATTCAATCACAAATGTATTAACATTGAGTCATAAACAGAACTATCTGGATTATTTTTTTTACTTAATGTTTGAAACAGCAGGTTATCAACTTAGAATATCAACTTATATGAAGTGCCACTATGCATATCCCACAACATTAGGATAAATGAAAATAAAACAAAAAAAACGATTCAGAACAGGCACAAACAATAACGCGACAACTTAAACAGCAGCAGGAGTAAGGCATATAGCCTAGCCTAATTCATTTCTTAATATTGTTTGCAAGAAACACCAGCCTATCAACTTGATCTGTATTAAGTGCGTCTCCCTTTTTATTTACAAAGTTCCCCGCGGTGGAGAACACACGTTCAGAGCACACAGACGTGCCTGGCTAATAGCTCTTATTTGCTTGATTTGGTCATAGGCCTACGCTTAGGGCTGGGCGATATATTGAATATTAGCGATACTATCGGAATAATTTTGACGACGATGTACAATTTGAATATATCGGGAATATCGAATATTTCAAATTCAAGCATACTTTCCCAAAAGAACGCGCCGAATGTCCAAAAAAGGAACCTGTAACTGCTGACTGCTCTACGCCCCTCTACTACGAGAGCTGTAATGATAGCGGTTGCCAGATAACAAGAGTTTAAATCCCCCAATCAGAGCTCCACTGTTACAAGGATACATTTTCTGCCCGGTGTTTTCTTATTTTAAGCAATCTGGCAACCATGCGCACGTGCTCACTCCTCATTGCGGAAGAGCCGCTGACGATAATCTGAAAACACTAACAAGCTGGAATTGAGCGATCTAATGAAAGCGTCGTTCAGCCGGTCTGTGTTCTGTCGTGAGATCTCAACTGTATTGTTTGCATTTGTGATCGCAAAATAAATGCACTTACTCGACCGCCGATGTTTGAATAGAGAAACATAGGCTATGGCCATTTGGAATTACTATTGGGGAATTTCACTGATATGTTTACCAGTTTCCATAATATAGACAGAGAGAATGCAAAAGTATTTGGTATTCATTTATATATATTTATATATAAGAAATAGCTATGTGCTTCAGCAACTAGCTCCCCATCTAAGAGGGTTTTTAGTGTCAGTAGGAACATAGTTTCATGCCACAGAGCTTCTCTTAAAACCACAGACAGTTGACAGACTTGTGTTCTTAGCTTAAAAACTTGTTAAAAAATTAAAATAAAATACTTATCCCAGTTGCATAGTTTAAATTGTGAATTGCATGTACTAAAAAGTTGACACAATGCACTTTCTGTAACTGTTACTTAATTTGCACTGCTTCAGTTACATATAGGCCTACATGTATTCATTAATAAAAAGCAGTAAGTGATCTCTTGGTCTAGATTTTTTAACTGCTTAAATTAGCTGTTTAATCTAAATGTTTTTTTTTTTTTTTAATGGGCAAAAGAAAATCATGTTTTATTTTTTATTATTTAAATGCAAACATATCGAGATATATATCGAATATCATAAAAAAATTTGACAATATCGAGATATCATTTTTTTTTGTATATCGCCCAGCCCTACCTACGCTACAATACGTCTAGAGTGCCCTCTACTGGATAAGATGGCAAAGAATAAAATAAAAAAATAAAAAAAACAAACGATCTAATCATAGACTGTAAAAAATGCGCATGGCATTTTAAAAACCGGATATTTTATTTATAGTTTGATTATGGATATTTCACGTCATGTTCGAATGCATATTCGAATATCGAATAAAAAGTGACAGCCCTATAACACGCTTAAGGCATTCGGCCAATCACAACACACTGGATAGCTGGCCAATCAGGGCACACCTTGCTTTTCAGACCGATGAGCTTTGTAAAAGAAACTGCACGTTTCAGAAAAGCAGGGCATAGAGAAACAATAATGTATTTTTTTTTTTTTTTACCTTAAACTGCATAAACACATTTCATTACACCAAATACCGTATTTTCCGCACTATAAGTCGCACCAGATTATAAGGCGCACCTTCAATGAATGGCCTATTTTAGAACTGTTTTCACATATAAGGCGCACCGGGTTATAGGGCGCATAGAATAGAAGATACTGCAGTCAAACGTTTGACTGGGTTTGCGTTATGCATCCACTAGATGGAGCTGTGCTAAAGGGAATGTCAACATTTTGACAAAGCGCCTTGATCCATATATAAGGCGTTTCGTCTTTTTTTGAGAAAATTAAAGGTTTTTAAGTGCGCCTTATAGTGCGGAAAATACGGTACACAAAATAATATTCTTTTTTTCGCAACATCACATGACCCCTTTAATTCAAACCTTTAAGGGAGTGGATGATGGTCTACTCTAGGCTGCCCATGTAACAGTTCCGAAGCCTTTCCAAGAGTAGGTTGCTTTATAAATAGCATCTTCTATTGACAGTGCCAGGTGTGTATTAATTTCATATCTTTGATTGTGCTACTGCTGGGCAGTAAACCGGTTCATACCGAAAACCGGTGAATATTTTCGTTACGATGTTAATTTAGAATATACCGCCATACTGGTGTATTTAATTACTCAGCGTTCGGAACGAACATTATGCTGCGCCGCGGCCGCGAGACACTGTTTCAGACGGACCCTTTACAATGTTGCACTTCTAAGCAGCGACTGCGAGGCATGGTGAGGGTACACACAGCAGTGCTCTGGTGTTACGTTATAATGCCTATTTCACACAGTCCATCTGCTGTGCGTATTAACGGATTCCAGCTGCACGAGGTTGCGGTCCGTCGTGCGTTCAAGGAGCGGTGCCTCGTCTGCAGCAGTGAAGCGATTGTTAACGTACCGAGTCTATTTTTGCTGTGCTGCAGGCGCTGAATTAAAGTGAAAGCGAATTGTTCGCGAGAAAAATGAACATGGATTGACATGGAAACGCAGTCACATGGGTTTTTGGCTGGGTTTAAAACAAGAAAAAGAGCACTTTTAGATAAACAAGGAAAACAATATATATGTTCACTTTTATGGAAGCAGAAAAACAGTTCATTAAGACCCGTGGGATTGCTTGTGATAAAGAAGAGACTGTTTTTGTCTGTGGTGTTTTAATTTTAAATATTTTAACAAGAAAAGTAGGCTAATTATTGTGTTTAAATGTTTTGCCTCTTGCTTGAGCAGCTTATTATACAAACCTAGAAGTAAAATGCATGAATAATGCGTTGTTTATATTTATTGAGTTTAAACTAATGTCTATAACTATGAAAGATTGTTACTGTTCTGTGATAAAAGACTTACGATGCTGGAAAAAAAAAAATATATATGACGTTTTTTTTTTTTTTAATGCATAATCAGGTGTACAATGCATTTTCTGCTGGTTGATATTCCAAGACGTGCTTGCGGCTAAGGTGCTGGAGCAAATTGCTGGTGTTGCCGCCTTTGTATATATAAAATATATATATATATTTTTTTTTTTACATGATATGAAATCAAAACAATGAACAAATATTGTGTTTGTGGACTAAACCGACATAGGATCAGAAGCGGACTGCAAACACGTCCTGTGTGAAAGCACAATGAGTCCGTGCTGCGGACTGCATATGCACTGCAGGCAGATTATGCATATATAATATCCATTTTATGCAAGTGCTTTATGCACGAGCAATTTGCTCCACCACCTTAGCCGCAAGCACGTCTTGGAATATCAACCAGCAGAAAATGCATTGTACACCTGATTATGCATAAAAAAAAAACCCGTCATAAACCGGAAAACCGGCATAATTTAAAAAAAAAAAAAACGGTATATACATTTTTGGTCAAACCGCCCAGCACTAGGTCGTGCCATCCAATCATTGAAATGATTGCTAAAATAACATTGGTAAAAGCGAGCTTATTTTGACATTTCTGGTCATTTTCTAGTAAAACAACAGGACCCCCATACCATTTCTGTTTTCAGTTCAGCTTTCAATTGACTAATCAGATGTTTACAGCTCTCATCCATTTGGCCCAGGACCAATCAGATGAAGCCCCAGATGACCACTCAGAGTAGAGAATGCCAAGTATCTAAGAAGATGGTTTCTAAGAAGGTGGTTTCTGTTTTAGCCCAGACCCAGCTGCCTGGCTCTTAAAGATTTGCAAACCTAGCCCGAGCAATCCCCTTCTCCCTTTAACCTCAGCCCAGACCTTCTGGTCTACATATTACATACTCTGGCCTAATACAGCTATCCCAGATTCCAGTTGTCATTTGCCTTGTTTTCCCTGCGTGTAGCTAGTTGTGGATTGATAATGTTGCAGCCCTGATAGTACAAGATGGCCCATCTGTATCTCCCCAGTGACTTAAGACATTCTGTGAGCTTTAGTTCTGTGAGCCTAGTTAGTTAGGTTTAGTCATGAGTCATCTCAGTAACAGTTGTTGGTGTTGAAGTAATGACAAGCTTTCCAGGTTGAGAAATTAGCCGTCAGGATGGCTCTCTAAATTGGCTTCAGACTACTAACTGTTAGTATTATTGTTAGTATCCCAGATAAGTCTTTGTGTGTTAGGGCTGGACCATAATATTCGATTATTAGAATATTCTTTCAGTGAGTTGGCATTCGATTTTCAATTTTGAGGTTTTAATATTATTTTTTTTTTTTCTTGAATACCTGGCATCCCCAACGAATATTTCATATTTCAGTTCATATTTCAGTTCATCTGGAAGAGAAGACAAAAATGTCAAGACCTCAGCTGTGTGGAAGCACTTTAAATTGAGTGAGGACAAGACAAAGGCAGTGTGCTAAATATGCGATTTGAAACTGGCCTACCACAACAGTACATCAAGTTAGAAAAATCACCTATTTTCTATAAGTAGTACACCTAATATATTGTTGGTGTAAAAAAAAAAAAAAAAAGAACTGCTTTTATCCGGCATGTTAATCAGTAATTTTACTCATGATAAAAATGTGCACTTAATTTGCTCTGAAAATACTTTGAATAAAAAAAACCCAGCCCTAATAATAATTTGTCTATATTAAAAGTATTACTATTAACAGAAGTGTGTTTTGTATCTCGAAGCATATAAGCCCTGCCTGTGTGAGATATGCCGCTTCTGCCTCGCACTGTTCTGTAGTTTATTAAAAGTTTATTCATTCTGAAGGTGTTGCATGTCCATATTGCACCAAAATGTGACTGCACTCCCTTGGGTCTGCAGCAACACGCCCGCCATGCACAAAGTCTATTGGATGAACGGTTCTCGACATAATAAAAATGCAAACAGACAGACAGGCACACATAGATTCTTGCCTTTATTACATCGTGTCTACACCAGACGTGACCGTTGTCGTGTCACCCAGCACTGCAACAGCTAAAGTCTGTTTGCACTGGACACGACAAAGCGACCATTGAAAATCATTAGAAATTTGTGTCAGTACATCATAAATAGAACACAACAGCAGTTTACTGTCGGGAATTTGTCAGCCGCGTACGCCGCATCCAGTGTAGAAAGCTTAATAGGTTCTATTGTATATTGTCATGCCATGCTGCTCGTGTCCAGTGTAGACATGGTGTTAAGAAGAAGATGTTGGCCCCCTCCCTCCAAAGCTTTGAATATGTTGATTTGTTGATATGTTGATTACTACAGAAGCTTTAAAACTCAAAAAATTTATATTCAGACCAGCCCTATTGTGTGCGTGTTGATTTCTTATAACAGTGCAATATTTCAACTGTGTTCTTTTTTTTTTCTTTTTTTTGTACGTCATCTTAAGACAGAAGTAGACTGTGGGTGTCAACTGGTGAAAATAGTAGGGCTGTTAAATTAATGAAATAAAAGGACATAACATTCTAATAAAAGTATGGTAGAAAAAATGTCACCACTTTAAATAAACAACTGCTACCTTCACCATAGAAAATAATTCACTCAGATACATGGCATAATGTGAAACTTTTCTATATGATACAAAAACTGCATCTGCATGTCAGTGGATTATTTGTATGCATTTTATTTTAGGGTATTACTGCAATGGTGAGTGAGCTGTTGATGAGAGCTGTACATGAGAGAGCACTGTTGTTCTATAATCGAATCAGCGACTGTTGACAACCACAGCAAACATGCAGTTAAGCTATAATGAGTAGCAGTGTAACCTCCAGAATTATGTCGCTCACAATAAAGTAATATTATGTAATTCATTTCATTTGGGGCTAATTTATTAATAAAAGGAATTGGAAAGTTTCATACTTTTGCAGACAATCCTCACTGATCTCTAATCACTACCAATCCAGATTTCCGGACTTGCAGTCATCATGCCCTCTAAACTCTACTTTCTACAACTTCTTCCAACTCTTTGTTTCATCTCTTTTCAGAGGCAAATTATCTGTAGAGTTCCTCCAAGAATTTTGGCATGGGACGGAATTCAAGTTCAAGGGATTAAAAAGCACATTCTTTCTGAGCGGATGAGTTTGGTGGAATCTGATAATGGATGCGCAAAGTTAGGTACAGAAGGTCTATTTTAAGTCTTGTTCTCAGAACCTCAAACAGGTCACGTGGTTTTTGACTTTTTAATCCTCATATCTATTCAGACCAATGTAAACTACCCCACACTGTTCAAAAGTTTAAGCAGTTGCAGATGTAGTTTAATAGAACAGATTCATTGTTTTTCGCAATGGGTTCATGTGGTTGGCATTAAAATGTACTGGAATTCATAACACAATTATTTCCCAGAGCTACAGATACTTGCCCCTTATATGACTTCGGTCTGCTTCAGATTGGACTTCATCTTTGGGATATGTTTAGAGGTTAATCCACAGATGAACCACTTCTATAATAGTTAATGGCAAAACAGATACGGTTACTAAAATCTATGAACTTCCACAGTATTGGATAAACAAAGGGAGGCATTTGTACACCATGTAATAAAGGTTTCCCACAAAAAGACTCTTTAGTTTTTATTGAAGAGGCGGTTGGTTATACGAGTCGAGTATGCTTTAAGTGAGATGGGGGATGGTTCAAAAAACCAGGTTTTTAGAACATCTCAATATATGTGAAAACAAGCTTTAGGGAATAACAGTGTGGCTTTCACAGCTGTTTTTTATCTGGACATGCCATTTGCGTGAATCTGTACCAAGGATTTTCTCTCAGACGTCTCAGTAGGTCTATCTGGATGTCTTTTGTACAGTGAAGCACAAAAAAGATTTGCATTCAGACCATGCTAATGGTAAAGCCCTGAACGAATATCCAGAGCCTTTCAGTTTCAACCCCTCAAGCTCTTCCTTATTCACTGGGGTTTTATCAATATGCCACATGGCAGAAAATCTAATAATGAGATTAAGAGGGAGATTATGTCTTTAGTGTACGTTCACCCTCCTGAACTGGCATCGCTGGCTGGCTGGACAAATATTAAAGTTTTATATTTCACTCACATCATCTTTCAGATTTCAGAGAAAGCAGGTTTAATGTTCTTTTGAACTAATGGGTTTTGAGAATTATATTTCTTTTCAATGTGTTTTTTTTTTTTAATGGTTAAAGTTACATCTTTGATAAATATCATAATACAGGGCTCAAATGATTTTTTTTCCTTTGTAGCACTGGTGCTCCCAGCTTTAAAAAGTTGGGAGCACCCACCAAAAATTAATGAGCACCAAAACTCCAAATTATAAATTAACAGATATCATCTTTACATTCTTAACTTTAATGCAGATTTTAGATTAGGGGTTAGGATTAGGGTTAGGGTTAGGCTGTCAATCACTCAGTCACTGCTTTCTGCTCTCAGTTGACAGGGAGCTAACTACTGCGAGAAATACGAGGTTTAAATACAAAAAAAGGGGTGAAGAAGAGAGAAAAGGAAAAGAACGCTGACTATGTTTTCATATTATACAGTAATTATTTTTTAGACTAGATGCTGCATTAGTGGAGAAAGAACAGCAGTATGTCTGCAATCGAGGCTGAGAGGATGCGAGCATTAGCAGGACCTCAAATTGTTAAATCAATGAGACCGGAACACTTGCAAGTCTGACCCAAATGTTTAATTTCACGATTGTTACCATCAGTTGGGCTCGGTTTATATCCAGCTGGTCACATTAATGTATTTGTTAGTCAGCAAATTTGCAGATTTAATGCTGTGATGTGAGAAAGCAAATATGTAGGGTTGGACCAGAATATAGGGCTGCAACTAACGATTATTTTGATAATCGATTAGTTGGACGATTTTTTTATATTTCTTTCGATCTCTTCTTTCAATTAATCGGATTAAAACCCCTATTTTAATTGTACAAAATTTGACAAAAACACACTATTCCACATTCTGCCCAATGTCCTTAAAACAAATGTGCCAACTGAATGCTATGAAAACATACAAGTGCTTAATAATTTATTATCATATCGTATCGCAACCCCTGTATCGTGATACGTATCGTATCGCCAGATTCTTGGCAATAAAAAGACCTAAATTAATGGCTGCTGAAAATTCAGCTTTGTCATCATAGGGATAAATACAATTTTAAAACATGTTTAAAGGGTCATGAAACCCCCAATTTCAGCACAGGTTAGTTCTCACCACGGTTTTAAAAAAATGCTAAAAAAGTGGGCGTGGTGTGCAGCGGACCGGGGGAGGGGGAAGAAAGAGGGGAGACACAGCACACAAAGCTTTGCATTCAGAAAGTTTCATTTCGCTCCCATCGAGCTAAAAGCACAAATAAATGCACAGCCATTTGCACTCTGCATCGAAAACATATTACACTTACATTTAGTCATTTAGCAGACGCTTTTATTCAAAGCGACTCACAAATGAGACATATATATTATTCTGTGGTGTTTATATAAGCCTTCTGACAGGTTGTGTCACAGAGCTATAAAAATGGTTACACTCACCAAGTGAATGAATCGTGTTTGTGCCGAACTCTTATTACAAAGAAAAAACAAATACTCTTCTGCAATCCATGAATGTTTCTCTGTTAATGTATGCGATGTCATTTCACAGTCTGATGAGTCTTTTCATAGCACATGAACACATGCTGTTGTGAATAATTAAGCGAAGCGTCTTCTCATAAGAACACGCAATCTCATGAATAATTGAATTGACACCGACGCGTCATCAATGTACTATAGTCCATTGCCACGTCAAAAATCGTGACGTCAACACAATGTAGATTCTAAATCCTGAAGATGAAAATAGAGCAAAAAAGCCTAAAATTAACCAATTTTCTCCAACAGTTAAAATTTGCGGATGCTAACATTGTCTTCTATGATGTGCAACACAAACACCTCTGCTAAAATCTTAGAATAAGTAGTCTGGGGTTTCATGACCCTTTAAATAGAAAATGTTTGTTAAATTCTTATATTTCATAATATTAAATCTTTACTGCATTTTTGATCAAATAAAGCCAACATTGCTGAGCATAAGAGACTTTCTTTAATAACTTTGAATGCTAGTAAGTAGGGCTGCAACTAACGATTATTTTGATAATCGATTAATCTGTCGATTATTTTTACGATTAATCGGTTTATGTACTTATATTTTAGTTTTTCCCATTTTTTCCCCCAAGTAAATTATTAATAAATGGTCTTTATCATTCAGCATAGATTTTTAAGAGATTTTAACCATTTTGCACTGTCATATCCTCATCAAAAATATACCTGGAGTTGTTTTATTGTGTTAGTAATTCTTTTGTTGAACTCTTCTGCAATCAGAAAACTGACCCATACTCTAGCAAATTTCACAAGGAGATTTCAAATAATGTTTTCACCATGGCAGTCCTTAGAGCTCCTAAAGTAGTTTAACATCCTGAACAAAGCTTATTAAGGAATCTTTCAGAACATATTTTCACGAAGAATAAGGATAAAACAGAATAAAATTGCAGTGCATTGTATTTTATTATTTACTGGGAAACAGCTTTATAGCTTTTGCTGTGAAATTGTAAACAATCCTTCAAAAAAAGTGCCAATGGCATGAAACCTGAATGGAACTCACAATTTAAAGTAAAATCCATCAGAAGGTTGTCCAGAAAAAAAATAGGACACACACAAAAAACCTGCTTTGTGAAAAAGAGCAGTGAATACTTAGAAAAAAAAGTGCATTTCAAATATCTACATTTACCTCTCTCATTCAGTCATAATTAGGCTGCACGACTGGATTTTGAACTGGTAAACGACAAACTGATCACAGAACATGTTTGTAAAGCTTTAAATGTTAACTGTTAAAAAGCAATGTTATCAGCTTTTACGACTAAACATTTGCAAACAACATTGTACTGGAGAATCTGCACAAATGAAAGTCTTAGGGGCCGTTCACATATCGCGCCTAAAGCGCGTGGAAAACGGTAGGCGCACCGCTTTGTCCTTCTTTCCAAAGCGCTCGCGCAGAAGCGCCCCTGAGGCGTCTGCCTTTGCTAAGCAACCTCCTTGCTCTCTCCTTGAAGACGCGGAAATTTCAGCAAAGGATAAATGGATTTGTAGCTCAAAAAAATCGCTTGCAGTAGCTCTGCTACTAAATTTATTTCAAAATGGAAATCCATATACAACTATGATCAGCTGTTCCTTTCATCTTGACTGAGCTTTTAACGTTTTTACGGGAAAGGATGAAGCTGATTGGTTAGTTCTTGTCACATGACCCGCGGTGCGGTTGCGGCATTCTGAAAAGTTTAAATGTTTTTAACTCGATGCGGTGCGGTGTTGGAAATAACGAACTTGATCGCGCAAAAGACGCGATATGTGAACGTCCCCTTAAACAGTGCAGTAGTGCAGAGTTTACAGGTTACTCTTCTTTTTTAAAGGCTCAATGTAAAGTACTCCCACATCACGCTGAATGCTGCAGACATAGTCTATGGCTGCAGAGACGCTGCTCGGGAAGCACGTGACATAAAACAAGGCCAGCTATTGGCTATTCGCTACTTCTCCTGTTGTACTGGCTGAGTAAAACCTCCGGTGGCTCATTACTGCCACACTTTGGTCACTGCAGATTTGAAATATGCACGAAATGAGCCGCTTACGGCAAATAAAAGTTATTTAGCAACGAATCGATGACTAAATTAGTTGACAACTATTTTAATAATCGATTTTAATCGATTAAATCGATTCGTTGTTTCAGCTCTACTAGTAAGTGCAACCATAGAGCTTTTTGGTATCTGGGTGTAGGCCTAAGTGTGAAAGCCTAGGATAAGTGCAAAAGTTCAACAAAGTGCAATAAACCGCGTGAAAGAGGAGAGAGTGTTGGAAAATTGCCATTTTCCTGCGTGCACTTTCAACTTTTTATCTTACTTCAAGCATATGTGGACATTGAAGCTTTTTTTGTTTGTTTCATGTGATTATCTATCATGTAATAATAATATGAGAGTGATTCTGAGGCTTAAACATTCTCGCACAGGAATGTGCTTTTTTGAGCATTCACCATGCTGCTTAGAGCTTACCATCTTGTGAATCCAAGAAAGAGAAACGGTCCAAATGTTAGCAGTGTAAGTGTAATCGTTCAAATGGAGAACACAGCTAGTGCAAGGCTTGATCAGAGACGCGTGTGATAAGAGGTCATAGTAGAGTCTGTTCTCAAGGTGATCGGCTGCTGATTTCATATTTGAGAAGCCATTAGTTTAAAAGCCAATGGCTGGTTCACATGGCCTGATGTGATAAATGACAATTTGATCCAGTTGGCTTATGTACAGGTACAGGCAGTATGAATACATTGTTACACTTCTTTTGCATGAAAAGGCTCATGTTTGATTTAGCATTAGGGCCTAGCGAACTGAAAATACTTAGCATGACATGTCAAGTACAATTTGTCACAAGTTTGCAAAACGCATACATTGTTTTGCCGGTGGGCTAGGAAGTAAAATTATCTACCATATATTTTACTGAAGGGAGGTATATCAGTGTATGAGCACTCAAAGACAGAGATGGTAAATTGTGCTAGTAGAGACATATGCCTAATGTTTTTTGATTCTTAACTTCTAAATGAAATTGCTATGTTCTTTCCTACTTAGTTAATTGCATATATTTGTGAGCAGATAACACAAATTCAACTTGAAAACCGTTTGATCTAAACAACTTGTCTTCCCTCTGGCTCTAAAAATTGCTTGGCTGAAGAGGACCTTTATCAGATAAAAGTTAAATGCTTCTGAGCAATGGGTGGAGGTTAAGTTTGTGCCATACGTCCCTGTTCTCCAGTGGTTATTTAGTCCCGACAGGCCCTTCTGAGATAATATTAAGTGTTTCCTGTTTTTGCAAAGGCCCCCCATGACAAAAAAAGAGATCTCCAGGCTGTTGCTAGTTGTTTAAAGTTTCTTTTGGAAGTTTATGTAGATTTTCACATCTTTTTATTGCTAAAGTCTGTTATTTCATTACCACTTTTACAAAATTTAAAAATCTCTAGTATCCCTTCAGATTGGCATTCTTCAGGTTTTGGTAGTTCGGCGTCCGGTGTTAACCAGGCCTTACACTGCATTAGGGATGGGACGATAACCGGTTTTATTGATAACCGTGATAAAATGTGCTGAAGGTTAGTAATATCGTTTAAAAATGAATTATCATTAAAACCGTGTTTGATTATCGCGGTTTTAATAACTCACTATTAAATCATGTCCAGCCAGCAACAGTCTGACGCAAGCGCAGCGCACAATGTTTTTTTTTTGTTTTTTCGAGAAGGAATGGCGAAAGTCAGTGACTTTTCTATGCTTTTCTATGCTTCTACACTTTTCATTGTAAGGAAGTAAATGCCACAGAATTTAATCTTTCTTTAAATTAAGTGCATAGAGTTGCTTGTTTTATTAGTTGTTTGTTGATTATTAAATATAAAACTTGCTGAAATGTTTTCAGTGTGAGCATCAACTATTTTTGAACACTTTCATCTCATTTCAACAAAACCGTGATAATATTGATAATCGTGATAATTTTAGTCACTATAATCGTGATATTAAATTTTCATACCGTCCCATCCCTACACTGCATTTTAAAAATAGTGACAGATTTAAGCAGTGGCCTCTGTGTTTCGCTGGCTGACCTCTGCGGTCTGATTTTAGCTTACTGCCTTGACTACATTTAGAGTAATTGCATTCCAGTTCATTCAGAACTCAAGTTTTTAGTATCTGTGGACTTCTCCAAATGATTTCATGCATTGATAACTTCAGAGGGGGTATTCAAACAGTTGATCTGATTTACTGTTCAACATTAGGCATTGTTTCACTGTTATGCACAGCTACAAAGTCTAGATCTGTCTGCATTTGAATCTTAGCTTTGAATAAGCCCTTGTTAGGAAACAGTTTTGTCTGTTCCTGTGGTGAGGTTTCAGAAGAACTGGAAGGAAATAATGTGATTCATGCTACAGGCATTTCATTCCTTTTGAGATGCTTGTAAATTATAAGTGAGTTTCAGGTGACTTTATCCATTGTTTCATATGATTGCTTTTCTTTTGACCTCACTGATTTTGATGGAAATTGTTTGTTCGTATGGATCTACAAGTGTCTATACCAGTCAGTCAGTCTTCACATTTAATGTGGAGGTCGTAGCCTTATGGTTCGAAATTTTGACTTGTACTCCAAAGGTTGCAAGTTCGAGTCTCGGGCAGACAGGAATTGTAGGTGGGGGGAGTGAATGTACAGCACTCTCGCCCATCTTCAATACCACGACTGAGGTGCCCTTGAGCAAGGCATTGAACCCCCAACTGCTTCCCAGGTGCAGCAGCATAAATGGCTGCTCACTGCTTCAGTGTGTGTTCACTGCTGTGTGTGTGCACTTTGGATGGGTTAAATGCAGAGCACGAATTCTGAGTATGGGTCACCATACTTGGCTGTGTCATGTCACTTTCACTTTCAAAGGGCTGTTAAGCAATACCACAATGCAATGATACAGTATATGAGTAATTGCAGTGCTTCCCACATTTTTGTGACAAATTCAAATAATGTGATTTTTAACAATATTTTTATTTATTGAAATAGGATACTCTTACTTTTAAATGCATACTCATATTATGCGTTGTTATATATTGCAAATTATGCAAAATTACAGCATACTCCATGCTTGGTCATATAGTGTCTCTCTCAGTGAATGGGTGAATGCGTTTTAAAATTATCATCAAGACATTTGTTTTACCATTTTATGCATTGCAGACTTTTTATGACATTAAATTTAAGAAAACTTACCAGGAGGGATTTTGCTTTATTCGCACATATGCTCCTAAATACATTTTACAGTTCGCACAATTCTATTTTTAGTCGCAATTGAGCTTGAACCGCCTGCACTGTCGAGCGCTGTCTTAGTCTCTGCAGCGCACGTGCAATGTCAGTGGGAGGAAACAGTTCTCAAGAACACAGAATGATCAGATACACAACATGTAGTTAATCGATCGTGGATGGTTTTATTTTGGACAGATAAATAAATAAAAAAATAAGATAAAAATTATTATAAGAGTTTAATGGCCGACCGTTAATATGGGCGACCCACCCAAGTGAAGTCTATGTGTAGAAGACACTGAATTGTGGTTGTTAACTTACAGCTCAAGCAGGAGGCAAAATGTACAGACTTTAATGCCCCGTAAATAATTTCCAGTGTATCTATCTTGTTAGATTTAATGCATTGACAACCCTTATTTGAATAAGATTGCTTGAGATGCAAAGGCTGATCCAGTGGCTTTTGGTGTCATTGCATCATTCTTTCTTGCTGGAAGTTTGGAGGAGGCGTATCTTTTTATTCCCCTTTAAGTCATACTAAGAGCAGCTTCTCTGATTGATCTGAACTCTTCTGTCTTTCTCTTCTCAACCTCTCTTTGAGTGTGTAAAAGATCTTTCAACATGCTCTCTCATTTGTCCAAAGGCTAGTAATTCATGTTCTTTCAGTTTGATTCATAAGTGTACATTTTTCAAAGGTCATGGGTAAAGACAAATGAGAAAAGTTGTCTGATTTCCATTAGGGTCTGCTAAAGAGAGGAAAAACTGTTGTTTGCCAATAATCATGAACTTAAACTGTTTACTCTTTTAAAACAATGACAAAGTTTATTTCCAGTTCATAGACATTTTTTAACTAAGACCAGATTTGCTCCATCTATTAAAGAGGAAAATTAAATGATGAACAGCTCCCATAACCCTTGTTTCTGGGCTGAGGAAATCACTTCATGGGAACTCTTACTAAACAACACATTTTTGTTTGCTACCATAAGTCCCTTGTTACTGCAATTGTTCAAGTCTTTATCATATAAGCTAGACCCAGTGTGGCACAAAAATCTGAGGCCACCAGTGAAAATCTTTCATTTTTGCTAGTTTTTGCATTGAATTATTATTTTTTTCATTACAAATTATTAGAACTGGGTTTACTATAGGGCTGTGAAAAAAATCGAATGTGATTTACATGCACATCTCGTCAGTAAAGCCGCTTTCAGATTGAGCGGCATTAACTATACAGAGCCGTAGATCACTGACCGTATATGCTAAATCACGTTCAAAGTTGCAGGTGATTCATTGGCAATTATGAACGCGATTTTGTGTAGCTTGTCAGCGAACTATGGCTCTGTGTAGGAAATGCTGCTCCATCTGATAGCACCTGCTGGAGATTAACTTCTAATCACAGAAGTGGTTTTACTGAGGATTTTTTGCACAGCCCTAGTTTACAATCTACCTTTTTGATGAAAAAAAAGAATCTTTTAATCTTTGTTTTCTGAACTAAACTTCACTAAACATTAGGGATGGGCGTTTTCCGCAAATATCACATTCGAATATTTGAGCTCACAAAAAACGAATATTCAAATATTCGTTTATTTAAATTTAGTTTGAGACAGACGTTATTTTTCAGCAACATTTGTTGTTTCCGTCATTTTTAACAAGCTTACACACAATAAGCTTGAACATTACACATCGTGTTTTGTAGCTGAAAACCTTTAACAATTCATGCAAACAAACAAAAGTACAGATTAAAAACAAACAAAAAAAAAGTGAACAAAGAAAAAACGTAAAGCAGCCAATTTAGTCTATTGTAGAACGTAGCCTACACTTAACTTTTAAACTTTTAAACTGTCAGTAAATCTTTTTTGCTTTATTTTTTCTATTGTTTTACATGTTTTTGTTGAGAAACACGGGCATGTAAACATGATCGGGGGAAAGTCGGCTCCTTAGTCTGTTAACAATAAGGCCGGCTGCGGAGAAAACGCTCTCTGACGGCACAGACGTTGGCGGGACTCACAAATAACGGTGTGCTAAGCGATTAAGTTTTGTGAAGCGCCTCGTGTTTTCGTTTCACCACTGAATGGGATCCTCATCTGGTGGAATACATGGCTACAGCAAGAACTGTTCCCACTCGTCTCGGCTGGACTCTCTGTAATCATCGCTGAAGAACTGGCTCAGCCTTTTCCGACGAGTGGGCATTGCATCCTCTTCATCGTTGGTGACGGCGGCTGCATCCGCACCACTCGCATCAAGGAAAATTTTTTCCAGGCGCGTCCGCACCGCATCGAGTTAAAAACATCTCAACTTTTCAGAATGCCGCAAGCGCACCGCAGGTAATGTGACAAGAACTAAACATTCAGCTTCATCCTTTCCTGTAACAACGTTGAAAGCTCAGCAAAGATGAAGGAACAGCTGATCATAGCTGTATATGGATTGCCATTTTGAAATAACTTTAGTAGCAGGGCTACTGAAAGCGATTTTTTGTGCTGCAAGTCCATTTATCCTTTGCTGAAATTTCTGCGTCTTCATGGAGAGAGCGCGTCATTGTTGCTTAGCAACGGCAGACGCCTCAAGAGCGCTTCTGCCCGAGCGCTTTGGAAAGAGCGCCATATGTGAATGGCCCCTTATTCATTCATTAATTATTTTTTGCTTGCATACATCTTCAAATATGCCATGGAGGATCACAGAAAGTGACCGAATTAGGTTTTGTGAACTTTTATTTTTTTGCGAAATTCGAATATCATTTTTATTTATCGAATAATTAGAGCAGAACGAATGTTCGACTATCCGTGCACAC